>NC_057806.1:350486176-350497278 GCF_018294505.1 Triticum aestivum
GTTTGGGGGGCATGCATTCATAACTTAGGATTCCCTTCGTGCCGACACGAGGGAGGGGGGCTGCTAGCTACTTCGCACTTTGCTAGGTGAACCTCGGTTGGGGGGAGGGGGCATGCATTCATAGCTTAGGATCCCCTTCATGCCAACACGAGGGGGGGGGCAAGCAATACCGTGTGCTTTGCAAGATAGGTGCCACATCGAAGTTGCATTTGGTATTTGAAATCAAACCACCCTTTTCATACATAAATTTGGTCCACATGAAAGTGTGTTCGTGTTCTGACCCTCTCACGCGTCATTTTTGCCAAATTTATGAACATTAGACAAGTCGGATGATGCAACAGACACACTTTCACTCAAACTAACCGTGTGCCACGCAGGCGCCACTGTCACGCACACATCCGCACAATACATTAGGCTCCATGAGGCTTCCTGTCACGACCGGTTTTCCAATAAAAATATTTATTGAGAAACCAATCTTTTGAGTCCAGTATGAGAGAAATCCTCCTCACTGGTAGACAGATTTCTTGATACAATAAGCCAGTAGCATAAAATATATTACAGGGTCGAACTACGGTTGCTCAACCAGATTATTACAAGCACACCAATAATTATACATAAGGGCGGACATGACACAGTGGTGTGGAGGCATACTACTGACTCGAGGATAGGGCGGTGGTGGAGAAACACAGCGGGGAGAGAAATACAAGACTCTAAGTCTGTCATCTCATCGAGCGTCGAGGTGAGGCTCGATGAATTTATTTGGTAGCGGAAGCGGATATAAAACAGTGACCAAATCCAGGGTCGCACGAGACTGACTGGGACTCCTCTAAGTGTCGGACTCGCTATCAAACTCTTCATCCATGAGGTCGCCTTCGTCAGCATCTGGCCAAATCAACAAGCCAGTGAGTACTTTGAAAGTACTCGCAAGACAGTTCGGACGTAAGATATAACAAATGCATGCATGGATGCGTCATGATTAATTCACCAATGTACATTCAAAAATTAGCATAACAAGGTAAGTAAAAGGGAAACGGCGGTAGTCCGCCTGAAATCCCAACAAAACATAAATAACTACCGATCGGGTGTCTGAAGCGACGCCTCGAAAGGTGAACAAATAAATATAAGGAAATGATGCCACAGTCGGGCATCTTAGCGACACCACATAAAGGGCTTTAAAAGAAATACCACAGTCGGATGTCGGGGCGACATCACTGAAAGGGCTTTTAAAAGAAATGCCACAGTCGGACGTCGGGGCGACATCACAGAAAGGGCTTTAAAAGAAATGCCACAGTCGGACGTCGGGGCGACATCACGAAAAGGGCTTTTAAAAGAAATGCCACAGTCGGACGTCGGGGCGACATCACAGAAAGGGCTTTAAAAGAAATGCCCCAGTCGGACGTCGGGGCGACATCACGAAAAGGGCTTTTATTCACAAGTAAATAATACTCATAATAAACATTTAATTCATGAGAATAAATGGGTTAGTCCATCCACAGGAATAATCATTTAACCGGAATTAGCACTCATGCGAATCACCGGAGTCTCTGCCATCAAAACTGACATTTGATTAGGATAAGATAATATCGATCTAGGACAGGGAATAGATGATTTGGAGGAATATATGACTCTGCAGAGTTTGTACAAAATTTTTCCCACAGCCAACGGATTTCCGTAGTCACGAAGGACTAGTTCCGTTTACGGTATTTCGGAAGAAAACACAGCTAACCAGTACACACCCATCCTACCTCTCGATGCTAGGAATCACCCTAGACATCGTCCAAGAAAAACTTTTGAGATGGGGAGATCACAATCTCGAATAGTATGGGATCAAATTTATATACGCGCGCTCTAAGGGGTGCCCCCCTCTCGGTCCCAACCGGAAACACCCATGCCCCCTGACCGGATGACTGGCTTTAATCCAGGGCCATGGAACCATCATCACGACCTCTCCTTTTGGTGTGTACCAGAAAAGCGGTTTGCAACTTACTAAACCATACTCCTTGCGGAAAACATGTGGTAGTACAGGGAGGGAAATGAGAGGAACTGGACCGTTACGGTTTGACACTGAAGTCACATAGTCTGGCATAAGACTGGCATGCTACGGCACTGCCATCTTACCCATCCTCATGCCAACACATGGCCATTCATACTCACATCCATCCACTTATGGATCATCGAACTCACTTACCTCAATATTGCATAAAATAACGTTCATCGATATGCTCCTCAACATGCCATGAAACTAACTAAATGCAAAACATGCCAAGACACTCATCATATCAAAAGTTCAAACATGCTTGCCTGGTTCAGAGTAGTCGGAGCCTAGCTCGGTGAAGTTTGCGGCTCCGTCACCTCCTTCGGTATCTACGGTATAAAGAAAATATATGCGCTATCGTAAATACCAAGGAGTGCACAAAAAGTATTCCAAATATTTTTCAAATAAATCTGATAAAAAACTAGCCAAAATTTTAAAGAGAACAGAAAAAGAATCAATCAAAAATACTTTTCTGATTAAAAGTTATAAAGGTTTTTGCCCAGGGACTCATCTGTAATGAAACAGAAAGTTTCCAGGGGCTAGCTTATAAAAATAGAAACGCTTCGGCAGAAACTACGCCAGCCCAAAGGGAAAATGCATTTTGCCCGAAGGCGCTTGCAGAAAACGATTCAATAGAGAGGGCAGAGAGGCTGACGGTGGGGTCCCACTCGTTAGGTTTGAACTTTCAAAAAAAGGGGGAAACGAAGCTCGTCGGCGCCCGAGAGCCGCGGTGGTCGCCGGCGGCGATCCACGGCGAGGCAGGGGGATCGGAGGGTACCTCCGTGCTCAGGGTGCCATTCCGCGTCGGTTGGTGGTGGTGGTGGTCGCCGGCGAGTACCACGTCGACGGCGAGCTTTGCTCCGGCGGACGGCGGCTCGGGTGGTCAAGGGACTCGTCGGAGAGGGCTGCAGAGGTCAAATTGAGGAGGGGGTTAGGCTCCTGGTAGCTAGAGAGGGTAACAGACGGGGTTTGGGCGCCGGAGATGGCCTCACCGGAGCGAATCGTGGTGGAGGCCGAGGCGGATCGGGGCGGCCGGAGTTGGGGGAGGAGACCTCCTCGAGGACCTCCTAGTGGCCTGGAGGGGCGTTGGTGAGGAGTGGTGATGATGCGTGCACGAGGATGAGCTCGGGGGCCCTTTTTATAGGCGGCCCGAGGCGGTTGCCGTGAACGGGGATCTCCGGCGAGTGATTACGGCGGTGCTATGGATGTGCAGTGGGATTAGGGGCTTGGGCATCATCGTTGAGGTCCACCGGTTCCATTTAGGTGCTAAACGGGCTGGGATTTGGTGTTATGGGCGAGCTCGACGGAACGGGGGTGGCGCGGCCCGTCGGCGGCAGGGAGCACGTTCCGTGCTTGCCGGGCCACGGCGACGGTGCCACGGGCGTGCGCTGGCATGGCAGGGACACGCGGAGAGCCAGGGGGTGTTGGGCGGCGCCGGGTGGCGTGGCGAGAGGGCTCGGGCCCTTGTTGGCCGCCACGGAAGGTGCAGCCACCGCAGAAGCTTCCAACGCCGGCGAGGCTCGCCGCTACCGACGCCAGGAATCTGCCAAGCGTGCGTGCGGGGTGCTGGCCAGTGAGAAGAGGCTGCGTGCAACGCGCCAGGGCGCACTGTGGCCGCGTGATCGAGTCTGACGAAGGGAAAACGACTGAATCTTCTGAACTTTCTGAATTTTGAACAGCAACAGTGCATGCAAGGTGCTCGACAGAATGAATTTGGCCTCTGGTGATTTTTCCTTGAGCTGATTTTTGGTGGAGTGGCTACTCATTGCTCCAGTAGGCTGCATGATTTTTGGTGGAATTTTCGGAGGAGTGTAGATATGAATTTCACCAAATTTGGCAAATCTGGTGCAAACTTGCAGAGACTGAATTTTGAAAAATTTGAAAAGAGGAGGAGTGGATCAAGATGGTTCTGGGTTGTGGGTACAAAGGACTATCCAGGAGAGTTGGTTTGAGGTCAAAACTCAAATGCAATAGGGTACTTGCTTTGAAAATTACTCAGGCTCCAAATAATTTTCAGAATTGATTTGAGAGGAAAAATAATTAGAATAAAATCCAAAACTTGCTTGGATTAGTTGGGACAGAGAACTTAGGTTGATCACAAGGAGTAGGGGAGGTTTTGGAGGGGTTTTATCACATGGGCAAAAATGCAAAGTCATGGGTGGTTTTCAAGATATGAAAATCCCAAGTTTTTCATAGAGTTTCATTTTAAAAGAACAAGATTAAACTCCCAAAGTGAATTTGAGAGGGAACCAACAGAGAAGAAGTTTCAAAAGGTCAAACACCAAAGTTTGAAAAAAAATAAAATCCTTGCCAAAGCAAAGGAAGTTTTTAAGAGGAAGGTTTTCTGAAAAAAAATTAAATGGCCTCTTTTCAAAAACCACAAAGTTTTTGATAAAAACCAAATTAAAATTTTGGAGTGTCACAACACCTACCCCCTTAGGAAAAATCTCGTCCCCGAGATTTCAGCTGATCCTTAAATAAGTGTGGATGCTCTGCCCGAAGAAAATCCTCGCTTTCCAAAGTTGCTTCACTGTCGTTGTGATTGCTCCATTGGACTTTGAAAAACTTGATGGTCTTCTGTCGGGTCCTCCTTTCAGACTCCTCTAATATTCTTACGGGACGTTCCCGATAAGTGAGGTCTGGCTGCACGTCAATGTTTTCATGGGATACTTGTTTCTCTGGGTTGCTTACGCACTTCCTTAATTGAGAGACGTGGAACACGTCGTGAATGTCAGACAAGTCTTCGGGTAAGTCTAGCTGGTAGGCTACAGTGCCTCTTCGTGCCACTATGCAGAATGGTCCAATGAATCTTGGTGCTAACTTTCCTTTAATCTTAAACCGTTGCAGTCCTCTCATAGGGGATACTCTCAGGTATACGAACTCACCGGGTTCGAAGCTGACCCTATGATGTTTCTGATCATAATAACTCTTCTGTCGACTTTGAGCGGTCTTAAGTCGGTCTCTGATTAGCTTGACCTTTTCCTCGGCTTCTCTGAGCATGTCTGGTCCGAAGATGCGGCTGTCTCCGGTCTCTGACCAATTTAACGGGGTACGACATCTTCGTCCGTATAAAGCCTCAAATGGTGCCATTTGTAGGCTGGCCTGGTAGCTATTGTTATACGCGAACTCGGCGTATGGCAGGCTTTCTTCCCAACTGGTTCCATATGTGAGGACACATGCTCTCAGCATGTCTTCTAAAATTTGGTTTACGCGTTCAGTCTGTCCATCAGTCTGTGGGTGGTATGCGGTATTGAAGGCTAGTTGGGTTCCCAGGGCCTGTTGTAAATGCTCCCAAAATCTCGAGATGAACCGAGTGCCTCTGTCGGATATTATAGTCTTCGGGACTCCATGCAGATATACTATACGGGAGAGATAAATCCTGGCAAGCCTCTGAGTGGTGTGGGTCGTCTTTATTGGAATAAAGTGTGCCACTTTGGTTAATCTATCGGTGATGACCCATATGGCATCATTCCCGTGTCGTGACTGAGGTAGTCCGACAATAAAATCCATCCCTATTTCATCCCATTTCCACTCAGGTATTTTGTTCGGTTGCAGTAGTCCGGCTGGTCTCTGATGCTCAGCTTTTATGCGTTGACATGAGTCGCAACATGCAATGAAGGTGGCTATGTCCCTCTTCATACCGTGCCACCAAAATCTTTCCTGAATATCCTTATACATTTTGGTTCCTCCAGGGTGAATTGAATATGGAGTGGTGTGTGCTTCAGCTAAAATTTGCTGTTTAAGGTCTTCTATGTTTGGCACGCAGAGCCTTTCTCCGTACCATAATACTCCTTCATTGTCTATGACGAATTCCGAGGCCTTGCCCATACTCAACTTTCTTTTGATGCCTTCGATGCTGGTGTGACCCGGCTGAGCTTCTTTGATTTTCTCCACAAGGTTGGGTTGTATTTTCAAGTTTGATATGGTGCCTTTTGCTACCATTATCAAGTTGAGCTTGGCAAATTCTTGATGGAATTCGGGCCTCAAGCTGTGCAGATAGTTTTCGTCGGAGCTGGGGTTCCGACTAAGGGCATCGGCCACTACATTTGCTTTCCCTGGATGGTAATGGATACCAACATCATAATCCTTTACCAACTCCAACCAACGTTGTTGCTGTAAGTTTAGTTCTGGCTGTGTGAAAATATATTTGAGACTTTTGTGATCCGTATATATTTCACATCGATTCCCAAGTAAGAAATGCCTCCATTCCTTGAGTGCATGAATAACTGCTGCCATTTCTAAGTCATGAGTGGGATAATTTTCCTCATGCTTGCGAAGTTGCCTTGAAGCGTAGGCGACAACCTTGCCTTCCTGCATCAACACGCATCCGAGACCCTTTCTGGACGCGTCACAATATACTTCAAAATTCTTGTGTATGTCGGGTACAATTAATACCGGTGCTGTCGTTAACTTCCGCTTTAGCTCTTGGAAACTTTTCTCGCAGGCTTCTGTCCATTCAAACTTCTTATCTTTCTTGAGCAACTGTGTCATAGGCTTGGCTATGGTGGAAAATCCTTCAATAAATCTGCGGTAATATCCTGCCATTCCCAAGAAACACCGTATGTCCGTTACGCTGGCTGGTGACTTCCAGCCAAGTACGGCCTTGACTTTCTCTGGGTCCACTGCGATACCGTCTTGGGTCAGTACGTGGCCTAGAAAGCCTACTTGTCTTAGCCAAAATTCGCACTTGCTGAACTTGGCATACAATTGGTGTTTTCTTAGCTCTCCTAGCACAATCCTGAGATGTTCTGCGTGCTCTTCTGGTGTCTTGGAGTATACCAGAATATCGTCGATGAATACCACGACGAACTTGTCCATAAACTTCATAAATACTATGTTCATTAGGTGAACAAAATATGCTGGGGCGTTAGTTAATCCAAATGGCATCACTGTGAACTCGTACAGTCCATATCTGGAGGTGAAGGCTGTTTTGGGGATATCTTCCGTTCGTACCTTCAATTGATGGTATCCTGACCTTAAGTCAATTTTTGAGAATACCTTGGCCTGAGCGAGTTGATCAAACAAATCGTTTATCCTTGGCATCGGGTATTTGTTTTTGACTGTGACCATGTTAAGTGCTCGATAGTCAATACACAATCTCAGCGTTCCATCCTTCTTTTTGGCAAATAAAATTGGTGATCCCCAAGGTGAGGAGCTGGCTCGAATGTATCCTTTTTCCAGTAATTCCTTTATTTGCTTCTTCAACTCGATCAACTCGGATGGTGCCATTCTGTATGGTTTCTTGTATATGGGGGTGGTTCCTGGTGCTAGCTCAATGCGGAATTCTATTTCCCAGTCTGGTGGCATGCCTGGTAGTTCTTCAGGGAATACATCTGGAAATTCACACACTACTGGAACCTTGTTTAGCTCAGAAACGTCCACCTTATTTAATCTCGGTTGCCGGGGTATTTTTCCTTCCTTGGCTGATACTCTTATTGTCTTCCCTTGGTGGTGTGTGAGAATTACGGTCCTGTTGAAACAGTCGATAAAACCCTTATTGGTGGTTAGCCAATCCATCCCTAGGATGACATCCAGTCCTTTATTTTCCAACACAATAAGATTTGCGTGAAACTCCAATCCTTCGAACTCAATGACCACATTCTGACAGTAATTCTGAGTAACTTGCTGAATCGCAGGGGACTTGATGATCATGGATTTCTCCAAAGGAAGCATCGAAAAATTATTTTGCAAACAAAACTTTTCAAAATGAAAGAGTGAGAAGCTCCAGAATCAAACAAAACCATTGCAGGTATTGTGTTGACAGGAAACGTACCGAGTACGATATCCGGAGCATTTTGTGCCTCCTCTTTGGTTACGTGGTTCAGATGACCCTTCCTGTGGTTATTGTTGGGATTGAAATTGTTTCGCTTGGGCGCGGAATTGTTGCCGCCGTTGTTCGGCTTTGGGGTTGAATTCCTTGGCTTGGGGCACTGTTTGGCATAGTGCCCTTCTTCTCCACAAGCGTAATAAGTAACGCCGGGGCGATAGGTGAATTCCTTGTCCCTTGCATGAAAATTCTTGATTGGGCGTGAGACATTGGATGAGGATTTGTGTGTCCCACCCTTTTGAAAATCTGTCTTGCTTCGGTGATTGCGAGCATGATTAGTCTGGTCCCTTTTTCACTTGCGGATATCTTCCAGACTGCGTCTCTCATTTTCCAGAGTAATGGCTTTGTCCACCAGTGTTTTAAAATCAGGAAAGGTGTGCACGACCAATTGGCATTTAAGCGCGGGCGCCAGACCGTCAAGGAATTTCTCCATCTTCTTGATTTCAGTCATACGCTCTTCATTGGCGTAGCGGGACAATAGAGTAAATTGACTGTTGTAATCTGACACTGTCATGTTCCTTTGTTTGAGGTCATCGAACTCTCTCTTCTTGATTTTCATAATACTCTTAGGAATGTGTGCACCACGGAAACCTTCCTTGAAATCATCCCAGGTTATGTCATTTTCGTTGGGATGCATGTGCAGAAAATTCTCCCACCACGATGCGGCTGCTCCTGTGAGATAGTGCGGAGCATACAATACCTTCTCGGGGTCTGAACATTTTGCAATAATTAATTTTCTCTCCATATCTCGAAGCCAGTCCTCGGCTTCAAGAGGTTTTTCAGTGTGAGAAAATGTTTGAGGACGTGTCTTCTGTAGCTCAGATAACTTGGAATACTGCTGATACTGTCCATGGTGATTTCCCATGTTGATGACTTGGTTCATCATTTCCCGATGTTGTTGTTGACTCTGCTCATAAAGGCAGCACATTTGTGAAAGTGCCGATTCACTGCCCTGTTGGCTTGACTGTCCCTGAGTGAACTCGTTGCTGGGTTGTGCATCAAAATTTTCCTCTGGTGGAATTGGCATGGAGCGAGTCCAAGGACGAGACATTTTTCACTCTGGGGATATATTTTGTAAAATCCATAAGAAAAGCGGAAAGAGTCGCAAAAACAATTCCAAAAAAATGCATAAAGCTGGCAAAGAAAACTAAATAGCCCAGCTTACTTAAGAAAAACAAATCGACCTGCGCACGGAGAAGGACTGCTCATTACATATCTTACACGCGGGCGGTAATTATACAATACATCACTCAGGATATGCATACATAATCCTGACATGTTATTTAGGCTAGTGCACTTCTCCAGATCCTACATGACGCGCAAACAGTCTACTTCTCACAACCTATGTACATATCTTACAAAGCGGTACATTACATGGCAGCTAGGCGTACTTAGGCAGAGATGTTGACGACCTCCTTTGCCCTGCCGAGGGCGAGGCGTAGCGAGGTTGGGGACTCGACTTCCTCCTCGCTAATGGGCTCCATACGTGTAGTGTTGCGTAGAGTGGACGGAGCGGTTGCCAGGGGCGGAGCAACACGTACAGGAGTGGGCGCGAAGGGTGGTGCAGTGCGCGCTGAAGTGGGTGCAATGACTTGGTTGAATTCTTCGGTAGAAGGCAGGCGACGAGTAGGTGTATAAGATGCTGAGGACGAGACCAAAGTCAGTGGCGGTGCGATGGGTAGGAGCTCCCTCCTGTTGGCAGCACAACCATGAACTGAGTCCATGCGGGTAGCTACGAAGTCGTCCACCAGGTTGTCGAAGGGTGCCTCCAGGGCCCGGAGATACTCAATGAGCATCTCAAAAGCCTCGTCTCGTTCTCCTCTGGGGCAGGAGTATGCGTAGTGACAGGTGTATGGCACATGGCATGGAAGATAGCGGTAGCGACGAGTCTTCATCACGGGGAGGACATCCCTGAGACGAGCTATCGCCTCGCGGGCTGCCATCTGCATAGCATGCCTCTCTGTAGGCATGGCTCTTCCCACGAACCGGAAGCGGCGTAACTCACCACGCCCTCCCTTGAACTGCACCGCGGCCTGGTGCATGGTCAGACTGTCGTTGACTCGGTGCTGGCAGAGTGTGAAAACTGGGCGCACAGATGGCCCCATCGCGACCTGAACGATGAAGGAAAGAAGCTTGACGAACCCATCGGGCACGTTGGCGAAGGTCTGAGACTCGCAGCTGTTGTCGGCCATCTACAAAAGTAGGCAAAAATTCTGCATGGTCAGATCATAAATTTATGCTGACTGACAGAAAATGACTACAATTGCAAAAATATAAATTAGCTCTATCATGCTAATAACCAATTAGCGATCGCACCTAGTGGCTTCCTACAGTCAGCCTGGCTCTGATACCAAGCTTGTCACGACCGGTTTTCCAATAAAAATATTTATTGAGAAACCAATCTTTTGAGTCCAGTATGAGAGAAATCCTCCTCACTGGTAGACAGATTTCTTGATACAATAAGCCAGTAGCATAAAATATATTACAGGGTCGAACTACGGTTGCTCAACCAAATTATTACAAGCACACCAATAATTATACATAAGGGCGGACATGACACAGTGGTGTGGAGGCATACTACTGACTCGAGGATAGGGCGGTGGTGGAGAAACACATCGGGGAGAGAAATACAAGACTCTAAGTCTGTCATCTCATCGAGCGTCGAGGTGAGGCTCGATGAATTTATTTGGTAGCGGAAGCGGATATAAAACAGTGACCAAATCCAGGGTCGCACGAGACTGACTGGGACTCCTCTAAGTGTCGGACTCGCTATCAAACTCTTCATCCATGAGGTCGCCTTCGTCAGCATCTGGCCAAATCAACAAGCCAGTGAGTACTTTGAAAGTACTCTCAAGACAGTTCGGACGTAAGATATAACAAATGCATGCATGGATGCGTCATGATTAATTCACCAATGTACATTCAAAAATTAGCATAACAAGGTAAGTAAAAGGGAAACGGTGGTAGTCCGCCTGAAATCCCAACAAAACATAAATAACTACCGATCGGGTGTCTGAAGCGACGCCTCGAAAG
Organism: Triticum aestivum; assembly: GCF_018294505.1. NCBI lineage: Eukaryota > Viridiplantae > Streptophyta > Magnoliopsida > Poales > Poaceae > Triticum > Triticum aestivum. Next base: position 350,497,072 of record NC_057806.1, read on the forward strand.
GTGAACAAATAAATATAAGGAAATGATGCCATAGTCGGGCATCTTAGCGACACCACATAAAGGGCTTTAAAAGAAATACCACAGTCGGATGTCGGGGCGACATCACAGAAAGGGCTTTTAAAAGAAATGCCACAGTCGGACGTCGGGGCGACATCACAGAAAGGGCTTTAAAAGAAATGCCACAGTCGGACGTCGGGGCGACATCAC
>NC_057806.1:350497288-350498489 GCF_018294505.1 Triticum aestivum
GGCGGACATGACACAGTGGTGTGGAGGCATACTACTGACTCGAGGATAGGGCGGTGGTGGAGAAACACAGCGGGGAGAGAAATACAAGACTCTAAGTCTGTCATCTCATCGAGCGTCGAGGTGAGGCTCGATGAATTTATTTGGTAGCGGAAGCGGATATAAAACAGTGACCAAATCCAGGGTCGCACGAGACTGACTGGGACTCCTCTAAGTGTCGGACTCGCTATCAAACTCTTCATCCATGAGGTCGCCTTCGTCAGCATCTGGCCAAATCAACAAGCCAGTGAGTACTTTGAAAGTACTCGCAAGACAGTTCGGACGTAAGATATAACAAATGCATGCATGGATGCGTCATGATTAATTCACCAATGTACATTCAAAAATTAGCATAACAAGGTAAGTAAAAGGGAAACGGCGGTAGTCCGCCTGAAATCCCAACAAAACATAAATAACTACCGATCGGGTGTCTGAAGCGACGCCTCGAAAGGTGAACAAATAAATATAAGGAAATGATGCCACAGTCGGGCATCTTAGCGACACCACATAAAGGGCTTTAAAAGAAATACCACAGTCGGATGTCGGGGCGACATCACTGAAAGGGCTTTTAAAAGAAATGCCACAGTCGGACGTCGGGGCGACATCACAGAAAGGGCTTTAAAAGAAATGCCACAGTCGGACGTCGGGGCGACATCACGAAAAGGGCTTTTAAAAGAAATGCCACAGTCGGACGTCGGGGCGACATCACAGAAAGGGCTTTAAAAGAAATGCCCCAGTCGGACGTCGGGGCGACATCACGAAAAGGGCTTTTATTCACAAGTAAATAATACTCATAATAAACATTTAATTCATGAGAATAAATGGGTTAGTCCATCCACAGGAATAATCATTTAACCGGAATTAGCACTCATGCGAATCACCGGAGTCTCTGCCATCAAAACTGACATTTGATTAGGATAAGATAATATCGATCTAGGACAGGGAATAGATGATTTGGAGGAATATATGACTCTGCAGAGTTTGTACAAAATTTTTCCCACAGCCAACGGATTTCCGTAGTCACGAAGGACTAGTTCCGTTTACGGTATTTCGGAAGAAAACACAGCTAACCAGTACACACCCATCCTACCTCTCGATGCTAGGAATCACCCTAGACATCGTCCAAGAAAAACTTTTGAGATGGGGAGATCACAATCTCGAATAG
>NC_057806.1:350498499-350508063 GCF_018294505.1 Triticum aestivum
GGACGTCGGGGCGACATCACGAAAAGGGCTTTTAAAAGAAATGCCACAGTCGGACGTCGGGGCGACATCACAGAAAGGGCTTTAAAAGAAATGCCACAGTCGGACGTCGGGGCGACATCACAAAAAGGGCTTTTATTCACAAGTAAATAATACTCATAATAAACATTTAATTCATGAGAATAAATGGGTTACTCCATCCACAGGAATAATCATTTAACCGGAATTAGCACTCATGCGAATCACCGGAGTCTCTGCCATCAAAACTGACATTTGATTAGGATAAGATAATATCGATCTAGGACAGGGAATAGATGATTTGGAGGAATATATGACTCTGCAGAGTTTGTACAAAATTTTTCCCACAGCCAACGGATTTCCGTAGTCACGAAGGACTAGTTCCTTTTACGGTATTTCGGAAGAAAACACAGCTAACCAGTACACACCCATCCTACCTCTCGATGCTAGGAATCACCCTAGACATCGTCCAAGAAAAACTTTTGAGACGGGGAGATCACAATCTCGAATAGTATGGGATCAAATTTATATACGCGCGCTCTAAGGGGTGCCCCCCTCTCGGTCCCAATCGGAAACACCCATGCCCCCTGACCAGATGACTGGCTTTAATCCAGGGCCATGGAACCATCATCACGGCCTCTCCTTTTGGTGTGTACCAGAAAAGCGGTTTGCAACTTACTAAACCATACTCCTTGCGGAAAACATGTGGTAGTACAGGGAAGGAAATGAGAGGAACTGGACCGTTACGGTTTGACATTGAAGTCACATAGTCTGGCATAAGACTGGCATGCTACAACACTGCCATCTTAGCCATCCTCATGCCAACACATGGCCATTCATACTCACATCCATCCACTTATGGATCATCGAACTCACTTACCTCAATATTGCATAAAATAACGTTCATCGATATGCTCCTCAACATGCCATGAAACTAACTAAATGCAAAACATGCCAAGACACTCATCATATCAAAAGTTCAAACATGCTTGCCTGGTTCAGAGTAGTCGGAGCCTAGCTCGGTGAAGTTTGCGGCTCCGTCACCTCCTTCGGTATCTACGGTATAAAGAAAATATATGCGCTATCGTAAATACCAAGGAGTGCACAAAAAGTATTCCAAATATTTTTCAAATAAATCTGATAAAAAACTAGACAAAATTTTAAAGAGAACAAAGAATCAATCAAAATACTTTTCTGATTAAAAGTTATAAAGGTTTTTTCCCAGGGACTCATCTGTAATGAAACAGAAAGTTTCCAGGGGCTAGCTTATAAAAACAGAAACGCTTCGGCAGAAACTACGCTAGCCCAAAGGGAAAACGCATTTTGCCCGAAGGCGCTTTCAAAAAACGATTCAATAGAGAGGGCAGAGAGGCTGACGGTGGGGTCCCACTCGTCAGGTTTGAACTTTCAAAAAAAAGGGGGGAAACGAAGCTTGTCGGCGCCCGAGAGCCGCGGTGGTCGCCGGCGGCGATCCACGGCGAGGCAGGGGGATCGGAGGGTACCTCCGTGCTCAGGGCGCCATTCCGCGTCGGTTGGTGGTGGTGGTGGTCGCCGGCGAGTACCACGTCGACGACGAGCTTTGCTCCGGTGGACGGTGGCTCGGGTGGTCGAGGGACTCATCGGAGAGGGCTGCAGAGGTCAAATTGAGGAGGGGGTTAGGCTCCTGGTAGCTAGAGAGGGTAACGGACGGGGTTTGGGCGCCGGAGATGGCCTCACCGGAGCGAATCGTGGTGGAGGCCGAGGCGGATCGGGGCAACCGGAGTTGGGGGAGGAGACCTCCTCGAGGACCTCCTAGTGGCCTGGCGGGGCGTTGGTGAGGAGTGGTGATGATGCGTGCACGAGGATGAGCTCGGGGGCCCTTTTTATAGCCGGCCCGAGGCGGTTGCCGTGAACGGGGATCTCCGGCGAGTGATTACGGCGGTGCTGTGGATGTGCAGTGGGATTAGGGGCTTGGGCATCGTCGTTGAGGTCCACCGGTTCCATTTAGGTGCTAAACGGGCTGGGATTTGGTGTTATGGGCGAGCTCGACGGAACGGGGGTGGCGCGGCCCGTCGGCGGCAGGGAGCACGTTCCGTGCTTGCCGGGCCACGGCGACGGTGCCACGGGCGTGCACTGGCATGGCTGGGACACGCGGAGAGCCAGGGGGTGTTGGGCGGTGCCGGGTGGCGTGGCGAGAGGGCTCGGGCCCTTGTTGGCCACCACGGAAGGTGCAGCCACCGCAGAAGCTTCCAACGCCGGCGAGGCTCGCCGCTACCGACGCCAAGAATCGGCCAAGTGTGCGTGCGGGGTGCTGGACAGTGAGAAGAGGCTGCATGCAACGCGCCAGGGCGCACTGTGGCCGCGTGATCGAGTCTGACGAAGGGAAAACGACTGAATCTTCTGAACTTTCTGAATTTTGAACAGCAACAGTGCATGCAAGGTGCTCGACAGAATGAATTTGGCCTCTGGTGATTTTTCCTTGAGCTGATTTTTGGTGGAGTGGCTACTCATTGCTCCAGTAGGCTGCATGATTTTTGGTGGAATTTTTGGAGGAGTGTAGATATGAATTTCACCAAATTTGGCAAATCCGGTCCAAACTTGCAGAGACTAAATTTTGAAAAATTTGAAAAGAGGAGGAGTGGATCAAGATGGTTCTGGGTTATGGGTACAAAGGACTATCCAGGAGAGTTGGTTTGAGGTCAAAACTCAAATGCAATAGGGTACTTGCTTTGAAAATTACTCAGGCTCCAAATAATTTTCAGAATTGATTTGAGAGGAAAAATAATTAGAATAAAATCCAAAACTTGCTTGGATTAGTTGGGACAGAGAACTTAGGTTGATCACAAGGAGTAGGGGTGGTTTTGGAGGGGTTTTATCACATGGGCAAAAATGCAAAGTCATGGGTGGTTTTCAAGATATGAAAATCCCAAGTTTTTCATAGAGTTACATTTTAAAAGAAAAAGATTAAACTCCCAAAGTGAATTTGAGAGGGAACGAACAGAGAAGAAGTTTCAAAAGGTCAAACACCAAAGTTTGAAAAAAAATAAAATCCTTGCCAAAGCAAAGGAAGTTTTTAAGAGGAAGATTTTCTGAAAAAAAATTTAAATGGCCTCTTTTCAAAAACCACAAAGTTTTTGATAAAAACCAAATTAAAATTTTGGAGTGTCACACTTCCCCTCTCAAAAATATCTACCCGCCTGCAGCTTTTTTCTGTTTCATAACAAACAGTTATTGTGTTTCGACCGTGTGGGATGTTTCTTGCTCCCAATCCTGCCTGCATCCCTAGAAAATATCTGTCCGCCTCAAGGGTTTTTCTGTTTCATAACACACTGTTGTTATCTCCGGACCGTGTGCGATGTTTCTTGTTCCCAATCCTGCCTACATCCCTCGAAAATATCTGCCCCGCTCGAGGGTTTTTCTGTTTCATAACACACGGTTGTTATCTCTGGACCGTGTGCAATGCACCATCATTAAAATTTTCAATAGCCCCGGCATCTCACTCCCGCGTTTGATTCCCGCGTAGTAAAATTTTCAGTACCCACGTCATTTCCTCAAACAACCCCCGCCCCTCCACACACACACACACACACACACCAAAACCTCCTCGGGCGTGCGCGCACACACACACCCCCTCCATCGCTCGAAACCCTAGCAAGGTCCCCGCCACCGTCGCCGCAAGGCCTCCCTTGTTAATAGCTACCGATTTGCCCGTGCAGCTTACCCACTGATGTCCATACCCAGGCCGCACTGAGTTTCTTAGATGATGCGTGCCAAACACCCCTTTCCCATAGATCCCCATCCCCATCCCCCACTCTAGAGCGTCGCAGCCTAAGCCCGGCTATGCTTCCCGTGGAGCTCAAGGAGAGACTGGCCCAAAAGAGGTGTATCGCTGTCTCTTTGCCCGATGTCGCTGAGGAAGCTGACGACCATTACTGGTGGTAGGCACTCAAGTAGCGGGCTAGAGTATGCGGGCATGTCTCGGCCGCCGGCTACGACATCGAGGTCATCGACAGCGACGGCCTGAGGCGGGCTATGTCACAGGTTAAGTGGCTCACCCCCAACCCATTGGGTTCAACCTCCGTTGACCTCATCCATGGCCTCGCCGCTGATCTCCTCTGGCTCACTGTCAACAATTTGCCATCCTACATCGTCATCGGCCCCCTTATGTCATTTCTGAAAGACACGTTCTATGAAGATGGCTTGGGATCCACAGCTTCCAAGTCAGACCTCATCGACGGCAACCACGAGGAGGGCACCCTCTCTGGCTCTTCCAGGGGGAAAGATCCCATCTGCTCTTCCAAGGGGAAAGCGCCCGTCTGTGACATCAGGGAGGGCACCCTACAGCCGTGCTCTTCCAAGAGGAAGGAGACCATCTGTGACAATATGGAGTGCATCCAGGGTCCATGCTCTTCCCACGGGAACGAGCCCATCTGTGACAAGTGAGGAAACCCATGATTTGTTTTGCCATGCCTCTTCACAGGGGAAACCCATGATTTGTTTTGCCGAGTCCCTTTTGTAGTGTAGTGAGAATATGTCCAGTTTTAATTGTTATATCTGGTTGTTTGCAGTATGCCTTGTTTATTTCAGTTGCTCACAATGTGATGCTCTATATGTGCAATTATTTACTGTGAAGTACATTTCATCAATCCAGTTTTAAACATACCGATAGGAATGCATATATTTGCTTGCTGCTAAGCCTGTTATAGCTGGCATATGTCTCTTTTAAAGTTTTTTGATTGTTCGGTTGTTTGTAGTTAGCATATGTCCAGTTTCAAATGCTATCTTTGGTTGTTCGTAGTATGCCTTGTTTATTCCAGTTATTCACAAGTGATGTTCTATATGTGCAAGTATGAATTGTGCAGTTCAATTTCATCACTACCAATTTCAACAATACCACTATGAATGACTACATTTGGTTGCTGCATCTTGTAACACGCCTTTAACAATAACCAGTGTACTTAGACCGGCACAATATCGATTTGAATGACTATGTTTGCTTGTTGTTAAATGTTAGGCCTGTTGCAGTTAACACACCTTTCCACTTGTTTTGCTTTACTAGCGTCCTTAAACCTACACACTGAAGCTATCTTTTGGAGATTATTCTGTGTGCCATGGATAATTTTGGTTGATGTTTAGCCTGTTGTGCTTAACATGCTTCTCGATGTACCTACACAGGACAATTTTGGGAATGACTGTTGTTTTCCATCGAGGTTAGTTTCATCCCATGGCTTATATATGCTCATTGTTCAGGATATCAGTAGCTGGTACCATATAGGCCGGGAGCTGGTAAGGCACTAATCGGTGAATCAGACTTTTAACTGAATGTATCTGCAACCCATCTATTATTAGGTTAACTAGGGCCATATGTAATATATCTGAGGCTACATAGCAACATGCACTGTACTTAATGTCTAAATATGCAACCCTAGGCTACATAGCAACAAGGAAGAGTGTTACATTAATGTTCTGATGATGTCTAGATATACGTAGAAGAGCACCAGCAACAACATCAAAAGCACAACCCTGTTTGGATACTCAACTTAGCTATAGGCTAGAGTTAGTTTCTAGCTCATGACTAACCCTCAACTACTCCATCCAAAGAGTTGTTTGGATGGCAGGGTTAGATTGACAATAAATGCCCTAGGAGAACTAGCTCCAATTAGCACCTCTTGGGTTGGATAGTTTTTTTGGGTGGGTTATAGATGCAACCAACTCAAACTAGCCCTCATGTTTAGATATACTTTAGGGCTATTTGAGCCCGAACTAGCTCAAACTAATTGTAACCCATGGATACAACAGCAGTTAATCAACCGATAATTTGTAAGAATGCACTAAACTCCTTCCGGCCCATAATATAAGATGTTAATTCATCTAATATGTGAGTATATTGGATGTTATAAGATATTATAAAAGAGTGTTGTACTACATCATTGTGTAATTGTTGTTTAGATTCTAATATTAACTTGGTGCTTTTAGGTACATATGTCATTGGTAAAGATCCGCGCTTCGACCCTTTCTGCGTATGGGGCAATGAGATATCGATGAACCAGCATCAAGTAAGGAAGCTGATAAAGATTGTTACTAAAATGGGTCCAAAGATGGCAATTAAACTATTTGTTTACACTTTATCCAAGACAACAGGGAACTGCAGGATGGTAAGTAAGAACTCTCCAGCCTTCTTTTTACTGCCCATAATGAGTTGTGTTAGATGACAATGTCTGAATCTTTTTCCTTTACAGTGGTTGCCAAAGCGGTTTACTCAAGATTAGCTCTCAAACTACATGATTGGTGGGCATGCAAAGGTTAAAGTATTTCTACCAGAACACGATGATTATCTAGATGTTTTCATGAAGACCGTGAAGGATGGGTGGTCGACCATCACAAGGGGTTGGACTAGAGTCGTGTGTGCCTTCTGCATGCAGGAGGGCACAATATGGGCATTCCGCTTCACCTTGTTCAGCAACCAGAATGTATTTCGCCTCTTTCTTTATCGTCTTTAATAGTACAAGTATACAACTATGGTTCATCATTCTTTATTTGGTTCTTATGTAATTCTTGAACATATGTACCTATGAATCGAATAATGCATTGGTTGTTTGAACCTGATGGATATGAATAAAGTTGTAGCATACATTCAAATTCACATTAAAATCCGATACAATTTGAAATAGCAGCAATTAAATTATGGCAAAATTACGCCCTCCAGGTCGTTATGGCACACACGGTTGGTAAAACACAAACGTTTGCGATATGCACCATAATCCGAGACGGTTCATAGAGAGGAAACATGTGCAAGCATGCACACAGTTGCGGTTTGCAAAGCGTGTGCAATGTCAGACAATATTACAAACGGTGCGGGCAAACTAAATGTTTGTGTTAGTTGCCTTATCGTACATGATTCGCAACCATGAACTGTTTCTGATGAAGTATGCATCGTAAATGTTGCACCATAGAATAGCGTGTGCGATAGTTGTCATGTACGACAATGTTACGATGGTCCGATGTTTCGTAATCCTGTCCGACACTCGTACGACGATTAGCTAATCTTCTTAATAGTGAACCGTTTGTGATGGGCCGGGCATCATACACGTTCTATAATAGTGAACTGTTTGTGATGGGCCGCGCATCATACACGTTCTATAATAGTGAACCGTTTGTGATGGGCCGCACATCGTAAACGTAGCACCACAGAATACCGACTGTGATGGCAATGCGAGCATAAACGAGTAGGAGTACTCTAGGATCCCTATCCCCGACGGTTTCTGATTCGTGTGGGAAGGACCCTCCTATCGTTGTCACTCACTAGGAGACGGTTCCAAATTCCATTGCAGAAGGGTTAAAAACCGTTTGTATAGCACCGACGTGTACTAGTGAATGCTATGCTACTCTGTGTCATGCATGGCAATAAATAGAGTACTACAAGATACTAATATATGATACTATGCATTAGGGAGATACTATCATACACTAGTATCATATGCATGATACTAATATATGATACTCCCCATTACAACCAGCCTAAGCACAAATACTATATTTAAATCCTTATAGCATGCTTATGTCACCTAATTGTAGTACTTGCTCTAAAGTTACTCTCCACTATGAGTAGTCTAAAATGCTGGGCGTGCAGCAGGTGGTGCCCCCGGTCGGTGCGCCGCTTCAACGGCGGAAGCAGTGAGAGGTCGCATCGCCCTGACTTGCCATCAATGTGGAGCAGCGGGCTCAGCTGGCGCCGGGCGGGAAGTGCGCGCGGGAGGGGGGAGGGGTTTTTGGTGGGCCAGGAAGGTGAGAAGCCAACTTGGAATCGGTTCAGACAGGGAAATATCATGGGCTATGTAGAGGGCATAGTAAGCAAGCTTCTCATCATTCTGCGAGTTGACAGGACACATCAAAGTAGTAGTTTTTTTTCAAAATGTACATCAAAGTACCAGTGTAGTAGTCTCCAAAAAGGTCCGACCATGTCCATGGCTACCATCCCATCCCGTGCTCCATCATTGAGTATGTGCATGATTCACGTGCCATTCAAGAAAAAAACTGCGTACGTGCCATTAAAGAAAAAAAAATTAAAAACAAACTCACCACCACGTCATGGTCGAACTTTGATTCGTCCACGCGTGGTTCCCGAACCTCCACTAAGTGAACAACTACTAAACACGTCAAATTATCACGTGAGCTGCCTCTTCATCCAGAAATGAGCTCCACCTGTACCCGCATGTGTGTGTTAGGGAATGATGCATAGAGTATGTGCGTTTGTGCGTGCAATTTTTCTCTTCGTGCACGTACTCCTTTTTTGTGGGTGATTCGTGCACATACTCGGCCTACGTTGGTGACCGTCAGTGAGTCTCACTTATCTCTACATCTCAACATGTACATCTACATCTGCATCTACGTCTACACTACATCTACATCTACATCTACATCTACCTCTACTATAGTACAACAAGTTTTAAACATGAGACCAGCCATTTTCTTGCATGACACGACTGGCCCGTATCGCTTCTTGCTCCTCGTCTCTCTCAAAGTGCGTCCGACAGGCGATTTTGCCGTCGATTGAGGTCGGTTCGCTCACACTCGGTCCCACATGTTATAAATCTAAAAAGAATACTATGACCTGCGGACCATTGAAAGAAGTATATTTTTCACCCTCAAATGTAAGTTGATGGACAAATACCCGAAGTCAATTTTGGTACGATTGTTACCCTCAAATCTCTAAAACTGGATATATCACCCCCTCGAGCGGTTTTAGTGTTCAAAAGTTAGAGTTTAGGAAGATTTGATTATTGACTTGGAGTTGACTAATTATTTACACTAATGAAATGGCAACGATGCCGTCGGAAGCCGCGGATGTCGTCGGAGATGTACCCAATGGACCCCGACCTTCCCTACGAGGAGAGGAGATCATGTAGGTGCCTTTCTGTAACACCCCGGATATAATTTTCCCAATTTGTACTCCAACTCTTGTCGTTTCTGACGTTAAGTTATATTTATTTCTCGGGTTTGGGTCTTTGTCTCCGTGTGTTGTTTTTCGTTATCATGCATCTCATATCATGTCATCATGTGCATTGCATTTGCATACGTGTTCATCTCATGCACTCGAGCATTTTCCCCGTTGTCCGTTTTGCATTTCGGCGCTTCGTTCTCCTCTGGTGGTCAATTCTAGCTTTCTTTCGTGTGTGGGGATTAAACATTTCCGGATTGGACCGAGATTTGTCATGCGGCCTTGGTTTACTACTGGTAGACCGCCTATCAAGTTTCGTATCATTTGGACTTCGTTTGATACTCCAACGGTTAACCGAGGGACCGAAAAGGCCTCGTGTGTGTTGCAGTCCAACACCCCTCCATTTTGGCCCAAAACCCACCAAAATCTGCTCCATCTCCTAGAGCGTTCGATCACGATCGCGTGGCCGAAAACCGCACCTCATTTGGACTCTCCTAGCTCCACTTATGCCTATAAATAGACCCCCCCGAAATTCGAATCTCTCCCCCTCTCCGAAACCCTAGATCCATTCCCCACGCCGCCGCCGGACAAAATTTGCCGGGCTGGACGTGTCCGACCCGACCTCCGCCGCC
>NC_057806.1:350808635-350945952 GCF_018294505.1 Triticum aestivum
CCTGCTCGTCCTCGAGTAGGTAAATGATAAAAACTGAATTTTTGATGTGGAATGCTACCTAACATAATTTTCAATGTGTTTTCTTTATTGTGGCATGAATATTCAGATCCGAAAGATTCAAGACAAAAGTTTAATAGGGCAACCTGGTGCATGTAGCTCCCGCTTGCGCAGGGTCCAGGGAAGGGTCGACCACTTTGGGTCTATAGTATGCAGCCTTTCCCTACATTTCTGTAAGAGGCTGTTTCCAGGACTTGAACCCATGACTATTGACATAAAAATAATAATACTTCAAGCATACTAATAAAGAAATCATGACTTCTCAAAATAACATGGCCAAAGAAAGTTATCCCTACAAAATCATATAGTCTGGCTATGCTCTATCTTCATCACACAAAATATTTAAATCATGCACAACCCCGATGACAAGCCAAGCAACTGTTTCATACTTTTGATGTTCTCAAACTTTTTCAATCTTCACGCAATACATGAGCGTGAGCCATGGACATAGCACTATAGGTGGGATAGAATGGTGGTTGTGGAGAAGACAAAAAGGAGAAGATAGTCTCACATCAACTTGGCATATCAATGGGCTATGGAGATGCCCATCAATAGATATCAATGTGAGCAAGTAGGCATTGCCATGCAATGGATGCACTACAGCTATAAGTTTATGAAAGCTCAACAAAAGAAACTAAGTGGGTGTGCATCCAACTCACTTGCTCACGAAGACCTAGGGCATTTTGAGGAAGCCCACCATTGGAATATACAAGCCAAATTCTATAATGAAAAATTCCCACTAGTATATGAAAGTGACAAAATAGGAGACTCTCTATCATGAAGATCATGGTGCTACTTTGAAGCACAAGTGTGGAAAAAGGATAGTAGCGTTGCCCCTTCTCTCTTTTTCTCTCATTTTTTTATTTGTTTGGGACTTTTTTCTCTTTTTTTAGGGCCTCTTTTTTTCGTCCGGAATCTCATCCCGACTTGTGGGGGAATCATAGTCTCCATCATCCTTTTCTCACATGGGACAATGCTCTAAAAATGAAGATCATCACACTTTTATTTACTTACAACTCAAGAATTACAACTCGATACTTAGAACAAAATATGACTCTATGTGAATGCCTCCGGCGGTGTACCAGGATGTGCAATGAATCAAGAGTGACATGTATGAAAGAATTATGAACGGTGGCTTTGCCACAAATACGATGTCAACTACATGATCATGCAAAGCAATATGACAATGATGAAGCGTGTCATAAATAATGGAACGATGGAAAGTTGCATGGCAATATATCTCGGAATGGCTATGGAAATGCCATAATAGGTAGGTATGGTGGCTGTTTTGAGGAAGGTATATGGTGGGTTTATGGTACCGGCGAAAGTTGCGCGGTACTATAGAGCCTAGAAATGGTAGAAGGGTGAGAGTGCGTATAATCCATGGACTCAACATTATTCATAAAAACTCACATACTTATTGCAAAAATCTATTAGTTATCGCAACAAAGTACACGCACATGCTCCTAGGGGGATAGATTGGTAGGAAAAGACCATCGCTCGTCCCCGACCGCCACTCATAAGGAAGACAATCAATAAATAAATCATGCTCCGACTTCATCACATAACGGTTCACCATACGTGCATGCTACGGGAATCACAAACTTTAACACAAGTATCTCTAAAATTCACAACTACTCAACTAGCATGACTCAAATATCACCAACTTCATATCTCAAAACAATCATCAAGTATCAAACTTCTCATGGTATTCAATGCACTTTATATGAAAGTTTTTATTATACCCATCTTGGATGCCTATCATATTAGGACTAATTTATTAACCAAAATGAATTACCATGCTGTTCTAAAAGACTCTGAAAATAATATAAGTGAAGCATGAGAGATCAATAATTTCTATAAAATAAAACCACCACCGTGCTCTAAAAAGATATAAGTGAAGCACTAGAGCAAAATTATCTAGCTCAAAAGATATAAGTGAAGAACATAGAGTATTCTAATAAATTCCGATTCATGTGTGTCTGTCCAAAAGGGTGTGTAAAGCAAGGATGATTGTGGTGAACTAAAAATCAAAGACTCAAATCATACAAGACACTCCAAGCAAAACACATATCATGTGGTTAATAAAAATATAGCCTCAAATAAAGTCACCGATAGACGGAGACGAAAGAGGGGATGCCTTCCGGGGCATCCCCAAGCTTAGGCTTTTGTTTGTCCTTAAATTTTACCTTGGGGTTCCTTGGGCATCCCCAAGCTTAGGCTCTTGCCACTCCTTGTTCCAAAATCCATCAAATCTTTACCCAAAAACTTGAAAACTTCACAACACAAAACTCAATAGAAAATCTCATGAGCTCCGTTAGTATAATAAAACAAACCAACACTTTAAGGTACTGTAATGAACTCATTCTTTATTTATATTGGTGTTAAACCTACTGTATTCCAACTTCTATATGGTTCATACCCCCGATACTAGCCATAGATTCATCAAAATAAGCAAGCAACACACGAAAAACAGAATCTGTCAAAAACAGAACAATCTGTAGCAATCTGTTGGTTTCGAATAGTTCTGCAACTCCAAAAATACTCAGAAATTAGGACATCCTAAATAATTTGTATTTTATCGCTCTCTGGTAATAAATGAAAATTATTCTTATGAGTGTATACTTTATGTTTTTTAGCAAGATCAAATAACAATCACCCAAGAAGATCCTAAAGGATTTACTTGGCACAAACACTAATTAAAACATAAAAAACACAATCATAACAGAGGATAGATGATTTATTTATTACTAAACAGGAACAAAAATAAAATCGGGTTGCCTCCCAACAAGCGCTATCGTTTAACGCCCCTAGCTAGGCATAAAAACAAGGATAGATCTAGGTATTGTCATCTTTGGTATGCAATTCTTCAATTGAACACTTATAACACTTAGAAGTTTCCTTCTTATCAAACTCCTAGGCAAGAAATCAAGATAATCATTTGTAGCAAAAGGTTCCTTAATGATAGCGAAGAAATTGGGGTGAACACTTATTGATTTGAGATCCGCATTCTCCTTACAAGAAGATTCACCCTTATTCTTAGGAACATACATAAACTTAGCAACTTTGGTAGGAGGAGGGTTTGAAGTGTTTCTCACGGCAGAAAAGGCAGACCCTAAGTTGGTAATAATATCCTCAAGTTTATCAATTCTAGTGGAATCTTGATCTATCTTTTCATTAACTAAGGGTTCTTTTTCTCTCATAATTTTAAGAGTAACTCCTACCTTAGATCCATATTGAGTAATTTGCTTTTGGATCTTTTTATCCAAATTCTCGATCAACTCTACGGTGGCAACTTTATTTTCAATAATTTCAAGCCTTTGCATCTCATGTTCCAAAGATAAAATAGTTCCATTAACCAAGAGAGGTGGTGGGACAAACACATCTATCATAGCAGTATAAGAATCAAAAGTATGGCTACCCAAGAAATTCCCTCCGGTAAAGGTATCAAGAATATATCTGTTCCAAGGAGTGATGCCTACATAAAAACTACGAAGAAGAACAGAAGTAGATTGCTTCCTAGTGGATCTATTCTGAGCATTGCAAATTCTATACCAAGCATCTTTTACATTTTCTCCCTCCCTTTGTTTAAAATTAAGAAATTCATGATTGGGAGTACTAACAATGATAGAAGGACTGGACATGATGGAAAAACAAACAATCTAACACACGATCACACTAGAGGCAAGCAAAAGAAGGTGAATAGAAAAAGGGCGAATAAAATGGCAAGAGTGAAGTGGGGGAGAGGAAAACGAGAGGCAAATGACAAATAATGTAATGCGATGGATAAGAGTTTGTGATGGGTACTTGGTATGTCTTGGCTTGAGCGTAGATCTCCCTGGCAACGGCGCCAGAAATCCTTCTTGCTACCTCTTGAGCATGCGTTGGTTTTCCCTTGAAGAGGAAAGGGTGATGCAGCAAAGTAGCATAAGTATTTCCCTCAGTTTTTGAGAACCAAGGTATCAATACAGTAGGAGACTACACACAAGTCGCCTAGTACCTGCATAAACAAATAAGGACCTTGCAACGAACGTGATAAAGGGGTTGTTAATCCCTTCACGACCACTTGCAAAAGTGAGATCTCACAAAGATAATAAGATAAATATTTTTGGTATTTTTGTATAGTTTGGAAAGT
This sequence comes from Triticum aestivum, assembly GCF_018294505.1. Lineage (NCBI taxonomy): Eukaryota > Viridiplantae > Streptophyta > Magnoliopsida > Poales > Poaceae > Triticum > Triticum aestivum. The sequence continues at coordinate 350,812,828 of NC_057806.1, forward strand.
AAAGATTACAAAATAAATAGTAAACTAGAATTTTAGATCAGAAACTTATATGATGTAAAGTAGACCCCGGGGCCATAGGTTTCACTAGAGGCTTCTCTAAAGATAGCATATATTACGGTGGGCGAACAAATTACTGCCGAGCAATTGATAGAAAAGTGCATAGCTATGATGATATCTAGGCAATGATTATGAACATAGGCATCACGTCCGTGTCAAGTAGACCGAAACGATTCTGCATCTACTACTATTACTCCACACATCGACCGCTATCCAGCATGCATCTAGAGTATTAAGTTCATAAGAATAGAGTAACACATTTGGCAAGATGACATGATGTAGAGGGATAAACTCAAGCAATATGATATAAACCTCATCTTTTTACCCTCGATGGCAACAATACAATACGTGCCTTGCTGCCCTCGCTGTCACTGGGAAAGGACACCGTGAGATTGAACCCAAAGCTAAGCACTTCTCCCATTGCAAGAAAGTTCAATCTAGTAGGCCAAACCAAACTGATAATTCGAAGAGACTTGCAAAGATATCAAATCATGCATATAAGAATTCAGAGAAGAATCAAATATTGTTCATAGATATTCTTAATCATAAACCCACAATTCATCGGATTTCTGCAAACACACCGCAAAAAAATTACATCGAATAGATCTCCAAGAACATCGAGGAGAACTTTGTATTGAGAACCAAAGAGAGAGAAGAAGCCATCTAGCTAATAACTATGGACTCGAAGGTCTATGGTAAACTACTCACACATCATCGGAGAGGCTATGGTGTTGATGTAGAAGCCCTCCGTGATCGAATCCCCCTCTGGCAAATCGCCGGAAAAGGTCCCCAGATGGGATCTCACAGGTACAGAAGGTTGCGGCGGTGGAAAAGTGGTTTTGTGGCTCCCCTGGAAGTGTTCAGGGTATAAGAGTGTATATAGGCGAAGGAAGTAGGTTGGTGGAGCTACAAGGGGCCCACGAGGGTGGGGACGTGCCTGGGCCCCCTGGGTGCGCCGCCCTACCTCGTGGCCGTCTCGTTGCTTCCTTGACCGCCACTCCAAGTCTCCTGGATTGCGTTTGTTCCAAAAAGATCCTCGCGAAGGTTTCATTCCGTTTGATATTCCTTTTCTGCGAAACACTGAAATAGGCAAAAGAACATCAACTGGCACTGGGCCGCCGGTTAATAGGTTAGTCAGAAAATAATATAAAAGTGCATATTAAAGCCCATTAAACATCCAAAACAGATAATATAATAGCATGGAACAATCAAAAATTATAGATACGTTGGAGACGTATCAATATGGTAGGCTCGTCAAGTTTAACCCGCGTATTGTGCATGTGCAAAACTAGCTTGCACCCGTTGTATGTGAACGTAGAGCTTATCACACCTGATCATCATGTGGTGTCTCGGCACAACGATCTGTAGCAATGGTGCATACTCAAGGAGAACACCTATACCTTGAAATTTAGTGAGAGATCATCTTATAATGCTACCGCCGAACTAAGCAAAATAAGATGCTTAAAGGATAAACATCACATGCAATCAATATAAGTGATATGATATGGCCATCATCATCATGTGCCTTTGATCTCCATCTTCAAAGCACCGTCATGATCACCATCGACACCGGCTTGACACCTTGATCTCCATCGAAGCATCGTTGTCGTCTTGCCAACTATTGCTTCTACGACTATCACTACCGCTTAGTGATAAAGTAAAGCAATTACATGGCGATTGCATTTCATACAATAAAGCGACAACCATATGGCTCCTGCTAGTTGCCGATAACTCTGTTACAAAACATGATCATCTCATACAATAAAATTTAGCATCATGTCTTGACCATATCACATCACAACATGCCCTGCAAAAACAAGTTAGATGTCCTCTACTTTGTTGTTGCAAGTTTTACGTGGCTGCTATGGGCTTATAGCAAGAACTGTTCTTACCTACGCATCAAAACCACAATGCGGTATAGTGATTGCCTTTTGATCTTCAGAAAGAACCCTATTCATTGAATTCGATTCAACTAAAGTCGGAGAAACTGACACCCACTAGCCACCTGTGTGCGAAGCACGTCGGTAGAACCAGTCTCGCGTAAGCGTACGCGTAATGTCGGTCTGAGCCACTTCATCCAACAATACCGCTGAATCAAGAATCCACTAGTGACAGCAAGCAATATGTATATACCCACTCCCACAACTCCTTTGTGTTCTACTCGTGCATATAACATCTACGCATAGACCTAGCTCAGATGCCACAGTTGGGGAACGCAGTAATTTCAAAATTTTGCTACGCACATGCAAGATCCATCTAGGTGATGCATAGCAACGAGGGGGAAAGAGTTTTGTCCATGTACACTCGTAGACCGTAAGCGGAAGCATTATGACAACGCGATTGATGTAGTCATACGTCTTCATGATCCGATCGATCCTAGCATCGAAGGTACAGCACCTCCGCGATCTGCACATGTTCATCTCGGTGATGTCCCACAAACTCTAGATCCAACTGAGTGTCGGGAGAGAGCTTCTTCAGCACAACGGCGTGACGACGGTGATGATGAAGTTACCGACGCAGGGGTTCGCCTAAGCACTACAACAATATGACCGAGGTGGAAATCTGTGGAGGGGGCACCGCACACGGCTAAGAGATCAACTTGTGTGTTTATGGGGTGCCCCTTCCCCTGTATATAAAGGAGTGGAAGAGGGGAGGGCCGGCCCTCTCTATGGTGTGCCCTAGGGGGAGTCGTACTCCCACCGGGAGTAGGATTCCCCCCTTTCCCTAGTTGGAGTAGGAGAGAAGGAAGGGGAGAGAGAGGGAAGGAAGGGGGGCCGGCCCCACCCAATTCAGATTGGGCTAGGGGGCGCGACCTCCACCTTTCCCTTCCTCTCCTCTATTGCACTAAGGCCCAATAAGGCCCATATACTCCCCGAGGGGTTCCGGTAACCGTCTGGTACTCCGTTAAATGCCCGAACTCACCCGGAACCATTCCGATGTCCAAACATAGGCTTCCAATATATCGATCTTTATGTCTCGACCATTTCGAGACTCCTTGTCATGCCTGTGATCACATCCGGGACTCCGAACAACCTTCGGTGCATCAAAACACATAAACTCATACGACCGATCGTCATCGAGCATAAGCGTGTGGACCCTACGGTTTCGAGAACTATGTAGACATGATCGAGACTTATCTCCGGTCAATAACCAATAGCGGAACCTGATGCTCATATTGGTTCCTACATATTCTACGAAGATCTTTATCGGTCAAACTGCATTACAACATACGTCGTTCCCTTTGTCATCAGTATGTTACTTGCCCGAGATTCGATGGTCGGTATCTTAATACCTAGTTCAATCTCGTTACCGGCAAGTGTCTTTACTCGTTCTGTAATGCTACATCCCGTAACTAACTCATTAGTTACATTGCTTGCAAGGCTTATAGTGATGTGCATTATCAAGAGGGCCCAGAGATACCTCTCTGATACACGGAGTGACAAATCCTAATCTCGATCTATGCCAACTCAACAAACACCATCGGAGACACTTGTAGAGCATGATTAGGATTTGTTGAGTTGGCATAGATCGAGATTAGGAGTTTACAACGGTGTTTGTTGAGTTGGCATAACTTATACATGTTCCTAGCCCAATCCAAATTGGGTGGGGGCCGGTCCCCCTTCCTTCCCTCTCTCTCCCCCTTCCTTCTCTCCTACTCCAACTAGGGAAAGGGGGGAATCCTACTCCCGGCAGGAGTAGGACTCCCCCTAGGGCGCGTCATAGAGAGGGCCAGCCCTCCCCTCCTCCACTCCTTTAGATACGGGGGAGGGGGCACCCCATAGACACACAAGTTGATCTCTAAGCCGTGTGCTGTGCCCCCCTCCATAGATTTCCACCTCAGTCATATCATTGTAGTGCTTAGGCAAAGCCCTGCTGAGGGAGTCCTAGATTATGGGGTCCTCAGACGTCTGGCCTATGTGACGTGGGCCGGACTAATGGGCCACAAAGATACAAGATAGAAGACTTCCTCCCGTGTCCGGATGGACTCTCCTTTGCGTGGATGGCAAGCTTAGCGTTCGGATATGAAGATTCCTTCCTCTATAAACCGACTCTGTAGAACCCTAGGCCCCTCCAGTGTCTATATAAACCGGAGGGTTTAGTCCGTAGAGGCAATCACAATCATATAGGCTAGAGATCTAGGGTTTAGCCATTACGATCTCGTGGTAGATCAACTCTTGTAATCCTTGTATTCATCAAGATCAATCAAACAGGGTATTACCTCCATCGAGAGGACCCGAACCTGGGTAAACATTGTGTCCCCCATCCCCTGTTACCATCGACCTTAGATGCACAGTTTGGGACCCCCTACCCGAGATCTGCCGGTTTTGACACCGACCTTGGTGCTTTCATTGAGAGTTCACATGTGATGTCGAAGATAGCATTGATGGATCACCTTGTTATCAAGGATAGTATCAACTCCGGAGGAGCCCTAGCCTCAGGCCAAACCCTCCGGCTGGGCGGCTTTACCATGACCGCCCGTTCGGCCGTTAAGCCGACGATGACTTCTCAGGTCATCGAGAACCGCCTCCTTGTCGACTCTGAATACTCTAGACAGATGGATCCGGCGTAGTGGTTGTCTTTAAACGAACTCATGGATCGCACCGCCGCCATGGGGGTTTCTACAGACTATGATCAGATTGGGCTTAAACCTGATCAGAGAGAAATCAAATCTTCGCCGATCACCCATCAGATAGCAGTTGTAGAGGAGCAAAACAACAATTCTTCCCCTATGTTGAAGACGAAATATGTTGGGATTTATGAGCTCGAAGAGCCGGATACCCGTCTGCGGAACGACACACCCAGTCCCCCGAACCTGGAATCGAGTGTTGGGCCCGTAAAATCGTTTAACATCCTGGAGCCCGAACTAATAAGCTCGGAGGTTTTTCAAGCTCCGGAATCCAAATTGGGTCAGGGTTCGGATTTAAAGCCACCCACCCACCACAAGCAATATTCGCCAAGCAAATTTGGCCCGTCGGATATATGCGACCTCATGTACGTACGACAGCAGTCTCAGGAAAATGTCCATCACTTTTGGGCCAGATTCCTCCTTGTCAAAGACAAGATTAAAGATTGCCGCGACAAAGACACGATTTCAGTATTCTGCAATAATTGCACGGACGAAGGAATCCTCAACGCCATCAACCGCCGTCGCGTATCACACTTCTCTTACTTGGAAACCATAGTACAGAAGTACCGCGCAATGGAAAGCGCTCGCTGGGAACCACCGGTCTCCACTCAACCCCTCTGGCGAGCAAAAAGGATGCACCCTCGCGGGGCACCCGACCCCATAGTGAAGAAAACTAAGCCCATTACGGGACGCAGAACCGTTCTAGAGGGATGGCTCGATAGGCCATGCAAAATACACACGACACCGGATACCGTACCAACCCACAGCCTTAGAGCATGTTGGATACTCCGGCAAGTGGCCAAGAGCGACGAGGATATCCTCACCAAAAACACCTCAGAGCAACACCCCCCGGAGGACGGCGACCTCAGAGTATTGACGGTCTTCGAGACTTTCGCTTCAAACAATCGGCGCAAGATGGCACTCTGCGACCTCGCCGAAGTCTGCCAAGTCACAACTATAAACCCCTAGAATGACACGGGCATAACTTTCAACGCTAGTGACGAACCAAAATTCCGGTCAGTCCGGGCACCAGCCGCCTTGGTCCTCAATCCAATTGTGGATGGCTTTCGGCTCACTGAAGTGCTCATGGACGGTGGCAGCGGACTAAACCTCATCTATGAGGACACACTAAATAAAATGGAAATAGACAAGAGCCGCATCGAGCAAAGTAATAAGACCTTCCGGGGAATCATTCCCAGTCGGGAAGCGCATTGCGCGTGGAAAATTACACTCGACGTGGTATTCGGCACACCGGAGAACTATCGCTCCGAAGAGATAACCTTCCAAGTGGCCCCATTCAATAGTGGATATCACGCCTGTTGGGGCGAGATGCATTCACATGCTTTCAAGCTATACCTCATTACGGGTATATGAAGCTCAAGATTCCCGAGCCCAACGGTATTATCACTCTCGCTAGTGATCCGGACATAGCCCTCTGCGCCGAAAACAAAACCGCATCCCTGGCCCTCGAGGCACTGTCCGAGGCCCTCGCGGCCAAAGAGTTGACCACACTACGCTCTACGGTGGACAGAGATGACATAATCCTTGATAAGTGGCCCAAATCCACCTCCTTTAAACCAGCAGACAAAATAGCCAAATTTCAAGTCCACCCGACAGCCCCTAAGAAGACAGCTTCCATCGGGGCACAGCTGGACCCAACGGTTGACGCTGCACTACGAGCGTTCCTGCGCGAGAACTGAGACATATTGGCCTGGCACCCTTCTGATATGCCAGGAATCCCACGGAGGTTGGCAAAACACATCCTCAATATATTGAAGGGATATAAGTCGGTCAAGCAAACACTGTGGTGCTTTTCCGAACCCAAACGACAAGCTATGGGGGAGGAACTAGCCAAGTTAATCGAGGCTGGATTCATCCGAGAAATAAAACACCCGGACTGGCTAGCAAACCTGGTGATGGTGCCTAAGAAGGATAAATCCTGGCGCCTATGCGTTGATTTCAAAGACCTCAATAACGCTTGCCCTAAGGATCCCTTCCCCCTCCCCCGCATCGATCAGATTATTGACACGGCAGGACACGACTCACTATGTTTTCTCGACGCATACTCTGGATACCATCAAATCAAATGAAGGAGTCCGATCAAGCCGCAACGGCATTCATTACCCCATACGGGCCTTTCTGCTTCAATACTATGCCCTTTGGGCTTAAAAACGCTGGCGCCACCTACCAACGCATGATTCAAACATGCCTGGAAAAACAAATAGGCAAGACAGTTGAAGCATATGTGGACAACGTCGTCATCAAGACTAAACACGCCGATTCATTAACAGACGACCTGCGTTTCACATTCGACAACCTCCGGACATATGACATCAAGCTCAATCCGGAAAAGTGTGTTTTCGGCGTTCCCGCTGGAAAACTGTTGTGCTTCATCGTTTCCAATAGAGGAATTGAGGCAAATCCAGCCAAAATCTGAGCTTTGTCATAATTGGCTACACCAACAGACCTTAAACAGGTCCAAAAACTAGCCGGATGTGTGGTAGCTTTAAGCCGCTTTATCTCCAGACTAGGAGAGAAAGCATTGCCACTTTATCGCCTTCTCCGACGCACCGACCACTTCGAGTGGATGGATGCGGCAATGACCGGACTGTAAGAAATAAAGGCTCTTTTAGTGAGCAACCAAATCATGGCCACACCGAACATCGGTGAACCGATGTTATTATACATCTCTGCAACACACCAGGTGGTGAGCGCAGTGCTCGTCGTTGAGCGAAAGGAGGATGGACACAAGTTCCCACTTCAGAAACCGGTATACTACGTATCCACTGTCCTCACACCACGCAAATCCCATTACCCTCATTATCAAAAGATAGCATATGCGGTCTTCATGGCATCCCGGAAGCTACGACACTACTTCCAAGGGTGCTCGATCATGTTGGCTTCCAAAGTACCACTCAATGATATAATAAACAACCACGATGCTACGGGCCAAATTGCCAAGTGGTCCATTGAGATCCTGCCATTCGACATAACATACAGACCACACCGAGCCATCAAATCCCAAGTATTGGCCGACTTCGTCGCTGACTGGACAGAGGCCGAACTCCCTAAAGAGTACGGTACATACTCCAACTGGGTCATGCACTTCGATGGCTCTAAAATGCTTGCCAGCTTAGGAGCGGACGTCGTCTTAACGTCCCCCACTAGAGACGCAGTCTAGTACGTACTCCAAATATTATACACAGACTCCAACAATGCAGCTGAATACGAGGCATTATTGCACGGTCTTTGGATGGCTGCCTCCATGGGCATACAACACCTGGAGGTGCGCTGGGATTCAAATCTCGCGATATCTCAAATAAACGGAGACTTCGACGCCAAAGATCCGAAGATGGCGGCCTATCGTAACGCCATACTCAAAATATCAACTCGGTTCGAGGGATTCGAGTTTCATCATGTGGCTCGAGAAAGTAATCAAGCGGCGGATGTCCTTGCTTGCATGGGCGCCAAGCATGACCCCGTCCCACAAAACATATTTCTGGAAAGGCTCTTCAAGCCATCCATGGTGTGGTAGGACGAGAGCAGCAACACTAGTCCGGATCCGATCATATCCCCAGATTCCGAACACAATACCAGTATCATCGGGGGCTCAGCCACTGAAATAACACCATCGGCCCATCTAATAATGGCAGTAATTGCCCCATGGACCAAACCCTTCTTGGCCTACCTTAATAGGCGAGAGCTCCTTGAGGATCAGAATGAGGCTCGCTGCATTGTTTGGCGCTCGAAAGCCCACAAGGTCCATGACGGAGAGCTCTACAAAAAAAGCGCTACTGGAGTCCTTCAAAGATGTATCTCCGAAGAAGAGGGACGACAGCTCCTGGCCGAAATCCATGATGGTCTCGGCAGTCACCACGCCGCGGCTCGGGCCCTCATAAGTAAAGCCTTCCGTACAAGTTTCTTTTGGCCGACGGCCAAGCAGATGCACAGGACCTTGTCCAACGTTGTGTCGGATGCGAGCTTTTTGCCAATCAAATCCATATGCCGCCTACCACTCTGCAAACAATCCCCATTACTTGGCCTTTCGCGGTCTGGGGGCTTGATATGGTCGGACCCCTTAAAGGAGGAAGCCATAAGAAAAAATATCTGCTTCTCATGGTAGATAAATTCACCAAGTGGATAGAGGCCAAACCAGTTAAAACGGCCGAAGTCAGACCAGTGATACACTTTATATCCGTTGTCATGCACCGTTATGGTGTCCCACACAGCATCATCACCGATAACGGCTCCAATTTTATAGCCGATGAAGTGAAAACCTGGTGTGCTAACTCGGGCATTAAGCTCGATTACGCCTCCGTCTATCACCCACAAACAAACGGTCAAGTCGAGCAAGCTAATGGTCTTATCATGAGCGGCATTAAGCCTAGACTAGTACAGATGCACTAGAGCTATAAGTGTATGAAAGCTCAACAAAAGAACTAAGTGGGTGTGCATCCAACTTGCTTGCTCATGAAGACCTAGGGCATTTTGAGGAAGCCCATCATTGGAATATACAAGCCAAGTTCTATAATGTAAAATTCCCACTAGTATATGAAAGTGACAACATAAGAGACTCTCTATCACGAAGATCATGGTGCTATTTTGAAGCACAAGTGTGGTAAAGGGATAGTAACATTGTCCCTTCTCTCTTTTACTCTCATTTTTTGGGCCTTCTCTTTTTTTGTGGCCTTTCTTTTTTTTCTTTTCTTTTTAATTTTCGTCCAGAGTCTCATCCCGACTTGTGGGGGAATCATAGTCTCCATCATCCTTTCCTCACTTGGTACAATGCTCTAATAATGATGATCATCACACTTTTATTTACTTACAACTCAAAAATTACAACTTGATACTAGAACAAAATATGACTCTATGTGAATGCCTCCGGCGGTGTACCGGGATGTGCAATGAATCGAGAGTGACATGTATGAAAGAATTATGAACGTGGCTTTGCCACAAATACGATGTCAACTACATGATCATGCAAAGCAATATGACAATGATGAAGTGTGTCATAATAAATGTAACGGTGGTAAGTTGCATGGCAATATATCTCGGAATGGCTACGGAAATGCCATAATAGGTAGGTATGGTGGCTGTTTTGAGGAAGGTATAAGGTGGGTGTATGGTACCGGCGAGAGTTGCGCAGTACTAGAGAGGCTAGCAATAGTGGAAGGCTGAGAGTGCATATAATCCATGGACTCAACATTAGTCATAAGAACTCACATACTTATTGCAAAAATCTGTTAGTTATTGAAACAAAGTACTACGTGCATGCTCCTAGGGGGATATATTGGTAGGAAAATACCATCGCTCATCCCCGGCCACCACTCATAAGGAAGACAATCAATAAATAAATCATGCTCCGACTTCGTCACATAACGGTTCACCATATGTGCATGCTACCGGAATCACAAACTTTAACACAAGTATCTATCAAATTCACAACTACTCAACTAGCATGACTCTAATATCACCATCTTCATGTCTCAAAACAATCATCAAGTATCAAACTTCTCATAGTATTCAATGCACTTTTTGTGATAGTTTTTATTATACCCATCTTGGATGCCTATCATATTAGGACTACTTTTATAGCCAAAGAAAATTACCATGCTGTTCTATAAGAATCTCAAAATGATATAAGTGAAGCATCATATATCAATAATTTCTATAAAATAAAACCACCACCGTGCTCTAAAAAGATATAAGTGAAGCACTAGAGCAAAATTATCTAGCTCAAAAGATATAAGTGAAGCACCAAGAGTATTCTAATAAATTACAATTCATGTGTGTCTCTCCAAAAAGGTGCATATAGCAAGGATGATTGTGGTAAACTAAAAAGCAAAGACTCAAATCATACAAGACGCTCCAAGCAAAACACATATCATGTGGTGAATAAAAATATAGCCTCAAGTAAAGTTACCGATAGAAGAAGACGAAAGAGGGGATACCTTCCGAGGCATCCCCAAGATTAGGCTTTGGTTTTCCTTGAATTTTACCTTGGGGTGCCTTGGGCATCCCCAAGCTCAGGCTCTTGCCACCCTTTATTCCAAAATCCATCAAATCTATACTCAAAACTTGAAAAGAAAATCTCATGAGCTCCGTTAGTATAAGAAAACAAACCACCACTTCAAGGTACTGTAATGAACTCCTCCTTTTTTACATTGGTGTTAAACATACTGTATTCCAACTTTTCCATGGTTCATACCCCCCGATACTAGCCATAGATTCATCAAAATAAAGAAACAACACACGAAAAACAGAATCTGTCAAAAACAGAACAGTCTGTAGTAATATGTAGGTTTCAAATACTTCTGTAAGCCCAAAAATTCTGAAATAAATTGGCGGACGTGAGTAATTTGTCTATTAATCATCTTCAAAAAGAATCGACCTAATCTCACTCCCCTGTAAAAAATGGCAGAAAATCTCGTAAGCGCTAAAGTTTCTGTTTTTTTTACAGCAAGATCGCAAAGACTTCCCCCAAGTGTTCCCAAAGGTTCTACTTGGCACAACCACTAATTTAAAGAATAAAACCACATCTAAAAAGAATCTAGATGAATTATTTATTACTAAACAGGAACAAAAAACAAGAAACAAAAAATAAAATTGGGTTGCCTCCCAACAAGCGCTATCATTTAACGCCCCTCGCTAGGCATAAAAACAAGAATAGATCTAGGTATTGTCATCTTTGGTAGGAAATTCTTCAATAGAACACTTATAACCCTTAGGAGTTTCCTTATTTTTATTAAATATCAAACTCCTAGGAAAGAAATCAAGAAAATCACTCGTAGCAAAAGGTTCCTTAATGATAGTGAAAAAGTTGGGGTGAACACTTATTGCTTTAAGATCCGCATTTTCCTTACTAGAAGATTCACCTTTTTATTTTTAGGCACATACAAAAACTTAGCAACTCTAGTAGTAGGAGGATTTGGACTATTTTCCACGGAAGAAAAGGCAGGCCCTAAGTTGGTAATAATATCCTCAAGTTCATCAATTCTTGTGGAATCTTGATCTATTTTTTCGTTGACTATGGGTTCTTTTTCTTTAAAAAAATTCAGAGTAACTCCTACCTTAGATCCATATTGGGTAATCTGGTTGTGGATATTTTTATCCAAATTCTAAATCAACTCCACTGTGGCAACTTTATTTTCAATAATTTCAAGCCTTTGCATCACATGTTCCAAAGATAAAATAGTTCCATTAACCAAGAGAGGTGGTGAGCCAAACAAATCTATCATAGCATTATAAGAATCAAAAGTATGGCTACCCAAGAAATTCCCTTCGGTAGTGGTATCAAGAATATATCTATTCCAAGGGGTGATGCCTACATAAAAATTGCGAAGAAGAACAGAAGTGGACTGCTTCCTAGTGGATCTATTCTGAGCATTGCAAATTCTATACCAAGCATCTTTCAAATTCTCTTCCTCCCTTTGTTTAAAATTAAGAACTTCATGATCGGGAGTACTAACGATGATAGAAGGGATAGCCATAATAGCAAAGCCAATGATCTAACACACGATACACAAGAAGCAAGCGAAAAGATACGAGCGGAAAAGAGGCGACCAGAAAAGAGGACGAATAAAACGGCAAGGGTAAAGTGGGGGAGAGGAAAACGAGAGGCAAATGGAAAATAATTTAATGCAAGGGATAAGATTTTGTGATGGGTACTTGGTATGTCTTGACTTGATGCAACCTCCCTGGCAACGGCGCCAGAAATCCTTCTTGCTACCTCATGAGCATGCGTTGGTTTTCCCTTGAAGAGGAAAGGGTCATGCAGCACATTAGCGTAAGTATTTCCCTCAGTTTTTGAGAACCAAGGTATCAATACAGTAGGAGGTAACACGCAAGTCACCTAGTACCTGCACAAACAAACAAGAACCTCGCAACCAACGCGATAAAGGGGTTGTTAATCCCTTCAGGGTCACTTACGAAAGTGAGATCTGATAGAGATAATAAGATAAATATTTTTGGTATTTTTACGATATGGATTGGAAAATAAAGATTGCAAAATAAAACGGTAATAGAAAGAGCAAGTTGATATGAAAATAATATGATAGAAAATAGACCCGGGGGCCATAGGTTTCACTAGTGGCTTCTCTCAAGATAGAAAATTCTATGGTGGGTGAACAAATTACTGTCGAGCAATTGATAGAAAAGCGAATACTTATGAGAATATCTAGGCATGATCATGTATATAGGCATCACGTCCACGACAAGTAGACCGAAACGATTCTGCATCTACTACTATTACTCCACACATCGACTGCTATACAGCATGCATCTAGAGCATTAAGTTCATAAGAACAGAGTAACGCATTAGGCAAGATGACATGATGTAGAGGGATAAACTCAAGCAATATGATATAAACCCCATCTTTTTATCCTCGATGGCAACAGTACAACACGTGCCTTACTGCCCCTGCTTTCACTGCGAAAGGACACCGCAAGATTGAACCCAAAGGTAAGCACTTCTCCCATTGCAAGAAAGATCAATCTAGTAGGCCAAACCAAACTGATAATTCGAAGAGACTTGCAAAGATATTTAAATCATGCATAAAAGATTTTAGAGAAGAATCGAATATTGTTCATAGATAATCTTGATCATAAACCTACAATTCATCGGATCTCGACACACACACCGCAAAAAGAATTACACCGAATAGATCTCCAAGAGAATCAAGGAGAACTTTGTATTGAGATCCAACGAGAGAGAAGAAGCCATCTACTCCCTCTGTACCATAATATAAGAGCATTTTCTATACTAGTGTAGTGTCAAAACGCTCTTATATTATGGGACGGAGGGAGTAGCTAATAACTATGGACCCGAAGGTCTGTGGTAAACTACTCACACATCATCGGAGATGTTATGATGTTGATGTAGAAGCCCTCCGTGATCGATTCCCCGCCAGCGGAGCGCCGGAAAAGGCCCCAAGATGGGATCTCACGGGTTCAGAAGGTTGCGGCTATGGAAATAGGGTTTCGTGGTGCTCTTGGATGTTTTCGGGGTATATGGGTATATATAGGAGGAAGAAGTACGTCGGTGGAACTGTGAGGGGCCCACGAGGGTGGGGGCGCGCCCTCCTGCCTTGTGGCCTCCTCGCTTATTTCTTCACGTCCACTCCAAGTCTCCTGGATCATGTTTGTTCCAAAAATAACTCTCCCTGAATGTTTCATTCCGTTTGATATTCCTTTTCTGTGAAACACTAAAATAGGCAAAAAAAACAGCAATTTGCACTGGGCCTTTGGTTAGTAGGTTAGTCCCAAAAATAATATAAAAAGGTAAATTAAAGCACATTAAACATCCAAAACAGATAATATAATAGCATGGAACAATCAAAAATTATAGATACGTTGGAGACGTATCAGCAGGCGCGGATGGTGACACTGCTGGAGGACCGGACGGGGGACACGGAGTCACCGGCAAACACAACTCAATGGAATGGTCGTCCCCATTCTTGACGCATCATGGGTTGTCACCGTCGTCCGCATCACTGCCACCCGAAGACCTCAGCACGACAGCTGCGTCGGACACCATGCTCTTCGGTTTATCCCACAAAGATCATGGTCGTCCTGAACGGCCCGGACATCAGAAACCACCGCACATTCTAAAGATGTTTATGGGACCAAAAAGCCCTCCTGCACAGCAAGAGGATGGCACCCAGGGGAAGTTAGGTTCGCCTTTGCTGGTGGCGAACCCTTCCCATGACCCCTTCCCAGCGCTGTGAAGGAAGAAAGAATGGGGAGCGACCGACTACCACGCCCCGTACCTACTGCAGGCCTCGGCATGGTGTCGTTCGCATCCCCTCTCACTAGAATCAAGGCCACGGGCGACTCGGCGACGAGCGCAAGGAAGTCGCCACCTTCGGTGTTGTCGCCGCGCCGCCCGAGTGCCCCCCTTGGGTCTGTGTGAAGCTCTAAACTAGAGCCCGGGGCCTGGCCCCAGGCTCTCTCTTCAACATAACTAGCAGGAGGCAGAAAATGGAGGAGAAGGAATGCAAATATGGACGACCCCGCTCTCCCCTCGTCCTTCCTTTTATAGGCGGGCTAAGGAGGAGAGCAGCTCCCTCAACAAGCGACCGCCGCCCTCCTCTGCCAATTCGAGAACACCGGGCCCCCGCCTTGATGCTCTCCCGCACCATGCACCTCCGTTACCTACCCCGCGTGATTCATGCAACATACGTGGCTAAGGATAAGGGCGTGGTGGGAAGAGTGAATTGGATGTTTCTACCCCGTGCGCTAAAGTCATTCACAAACCATTACAAGAGTGGCCCCACCATGGTTGGCTTTACACGACACGCGGAAAAACTGGAAACTAGCCCGGACTCAAGGTTAATGCAGAAGCAAAGAAGGCCTCAAGGGGCCAGCCTCTTCCACACCCCTGCCTATGCACTTATTAGGCCCTACCCCGACGATGCTCGGTAGTGCGTTCGGGGCAGGCCTGGGGGCTTCTATCGGTGCAACAAACCATGGGTCCGTTGCCCAGACTGTGCACAGGCGCAGGAGCAAGTTTATAGCACCAAGGTCAGGTAAAAGTGCACAGAGGATTTTGTCCAACTGGTACAAGTTAGCAGGCATTACATGGACTTTGAGTAGAAAGCGTCCAAATACTGTCATCATCGCGTCGTAGCATTCTCTGCCCAGGTTGAATTGAGCCTTCAGAGCCATTACTTGTGAGATGGCATCCAGCTCTCAAAGCTCAGTGTGCTCGTGGAGAGGACGTAGACTCCAACATTTCATTGAAGGCCTTTGCAGATTCCTCCATCTCATCGTTCGAATACCAAGCATCATCAAAGTCTTGCACCACGTCTTGCATCCTGGTACCATGCTCGTCGGTGCGACAATGAATCGCCTCAGCTCTGGCACGTTGGGCAGACTCACCATGAAATCTCCACATCGTATAACCGGGCATAAAACCACTCTTCTGCAGGTGTTTGTCCATTTCATCGTCTGTCCTCTTTTCCCAATTGCCACACCGAACACAGGGGCACCAGGTTTTCTTTTGGCCATTTGCAAATGCAGCTTTCACAAACCCCTTGGGTTTTAAACCATTCGTTGGTCATCTCTTTCTGACTAGTGTGACTAGTGTACATCCACGCACGATCACTCATCTTGCCTACCTACACTCTAATAGGTAAAGATAGGTCCATCAGCATGTATATTCATCAGTTAATATAGTTTGTCAATTTTATTACGTCCATGCAACCTACACTCTAATAGGTAAAGATGGGTCCTAATCCCACCCGAGTATGTGTAGATTGAGTATGTTCTCCATGCTCTACCCCATTCCGAGACAAAATTTCGGCAGCACCTCCCCGCTGTTCTCCAAATACACGTCTCGGCAAAAAGCCGAGAGAATGTGCATCCGAAGAACAACAGGGAGGCGCTGTCGAAATTTTGTCTCGGAGTGGGGTAGAGCATGGAGAACGTACCCAATCTACACATACTCGGTTTGTCCGTGGAAATTGCTAGACAATCCGAATGAGTTAAGGTGATAAATATGCAATTGACTGCATATTTATTGATGCAACCCTTGCAGACGGGAGACGCATACTGGTTACGCGACTTTAGTTACCTAGATAGTGTCATCGGCATGAAGGCCGGAACAGAGCAAATAACTAAGGGGTGAGGAGGAGATATCACTTGTGCTCACCCACGAACGCAGGGGCGGAGCTTGTCGAACATCGAGGCACCCCTAACCTATATAGATGTCATTTAGGCTTTCCTCGACGCCAAGGCACTAGTTTTGGCGATCAGCGATACTCGACCCGATTTCGCCGGTGCCAATGCACCCCTAACCTCGACCCGGTTCTTCTTCTTCCTCTTTTTCTTCTTCTTCTTCTTCTTCTTCTTCTTCTTCTTCTTCTTCTTCTTCTTCTTCTTCTTCTTCTTCTACCACTTCTTCTCCTCCTCCTTCTCCTCCTCCTCCTCCTCCTCCTCTTCTTCTTCTTCTTCTTCTTCTTCTTCTTCTTCTTCTTCTTCTTCTTCTTCTTCTTCTTCTTCTTCTTCTTCTTCTTCTTCTTCTTCTTCTTCTTTTCCTTTTTCCTCTTCTTCTACTTATGCTTCTTTTCTTCTTCTTTTTTCATTTTTCTTCTTCTTCTAATTATCTAAACCTAAACCTAGCTAGCGCTAACCTAAACTGAACACTAATTAACCTAAACCTAAACAGTAAAAAACAGACAAAACCAGAAAAAGAAAAAAACTCACCTTGAGGGCCGGTGCAGGAGGGCCGGCGCGGTGGTGGAGGAGGGCCGGTGCAGGGGGAAGGCCATGTGGAGGGGGCGGCGCCGCGGCCTACTCCGGCGGTGGGGCGTCGCGGGGAGGCCCATGACTCCGAGGTCGTCGGGGAAGGGAATGGCTTAGGGTCCGAGGAGTGGGGCGACGGGTGAGGTCGTCGGGGAGGGACAATGGGTTAGGTTGTCGGGGGAGGGGCGGCGGGTGAGATCATCGGGGGAGGGGCGGTGGCGGGTGAGATCGTCGGGGGAGGGGCGACGGCGGGTGAGGTCGTGGGGAGAGACAGAAGAACAAAGAGAGAGGGGGTGGGGATGGGGGATGCACGACCGTTAGTTAGGCAAACCTCTTTGCCTTGTGCTAGTGACTTCTTTGTCGTCTGCTAGCAGACGACAAAGAGGGGGTAGGCTAGGGGCCACGACCGTTAGTTAGGCAAAGACAAGAAAGCGGACGACAAAGATTTGCCCTAGCCAGCTCCACGCCCCAGTGGGGCCCAGCTGGTCTCTTTGCCGTTTGCCCTTGGGCCCTTTATCGTCTGCTGGCCGACGGCAAAGAACTGGTAGATGGCAAAAAGATAGTTTGCCATCCACCGGCTCTTTGCCATCTAGTTTTTGAAAGCTGATGGCAAAGACTTTCTTTGTCGTCCGCTAGCAGACGGCAAAGAACTGGCTGATGGCAAATTCTATGATTCCAGTAGTGATGGGCCCATCGTGGCTCTGTCTGACCTAATTCTAGTGCTATAAATTCCCAAACATTCCAAAAAACCCAGAGAGAGACCCGAAACAATTATTCCGTCGCCAAAAGGCTCTGTTCTTATGCAATCTCATTTGGAGGCCTCTGCCAGTACTCTGCCGGAGGGGGAATCGATCATGGAGGGCTTCTATATGAACCTTGTTGCACCTCCGATGGTGTGTGAGTAGTTCCCCACAGGACCTATGGATCCATAGCAGTAGCTATATGGCCCTCTCTCTCCTTTTGATCTTCAAGACAATGTTGTCCTCGAAGATCGATTCGATGTAATCTTTTTGTGGTGCATTTGTTGGGATCCGATGAATTGTGGGTTTATGATCAGATTGTTCATTGAAAGTAATTGAGTTATTTCTAAACTTTACTATGTGTGATTATTATGGCTTTTGTATTTCTCTCCGATCTATCCATTTGGTTTGTCTAACTAGATTGATTTATCTTTAGTGGGAGAGGTGATTCATGGTAGGTTCAATCTTGTGGAGTCCTCACTCTATGACAGGAGGGGTAGCGAGGCACATAATGTATTGTTTCTTCTAAGGATAAAATGAAGGGGATTGATCATATTGATTGATTTTTTCTATCTACATTATGGCATCATGTTTCAAGCATTACTCTGTTTGTCATGAACTTAATACCTTAAGATGCATGCTTGATAGCGGTCGAGCGGTGGAGTGATAGTAGTAGATGCAGAATCATTTCGGTCTACTTGTCATGACATAATGCCTATGTAACACCCACAATGCGGCTATATCTCCCACGTGTCGGGGCACTACTTAGAGGCATAGCCGCATGGTAGGTTTGTCGCAAGAGGGGTAATCTTCACACAATCCCATGTACTGAATAAGAATGGGATAAAGAGTTGGCTTACAATCTCCACTTCACACAAATACAAGTTATGCATACATCATCCAGAATACAATCAAGGTCCGACTACGGAACCAAAGTAAAAGAAGACAACCCCAATTGCTAGATCCCCGATCGTCCCAACTGGGCTACACTACTGATCAACAGGAAACGAAAAAACACAATGAACAAGATCTTCATCGAGCTCCCACTTGAGCTCGGTTGCGTCACCTGCACTGGTATCATCGGCACCTGCAACTATTTGGAAGTATCTGTGAGCCACGAGGATTCAGCATCTCACACCCGCGAGATCAAGACTATTTAAGCTTATGGGTAGGAAAGGGTAGTGCGGTGGAGCTGCAGCAAGCACTAAGCATATATGGTGGCTAACTTAGGCAAATAAGAGTGAGAAGAGAAGCAAATCATGGTCGTGAACTAGAAGTGATCAAGAAGTGATCCTGAAAATACTTACGTTCAAGCATAACACAAGAACCGTGTTCACTTCCCAGACTCTGCCGGAAAGAGACCATCACGGCTACACACGCAGTTGATTCATTTTAATTAAGTTAAGCGCCAAGTTCTCTACAACCGAATATTAACAAATTCCCATCTGCCCATAACCGCAGGCACGGCTTTCGAAAGTTCAAACCCTGCAGGGGTGTCCCAACTTAGCCCATCACAAGCTCTCACGGTCAACGAAGGATATTCCTTCTCCCAGGAAGACCCGATCAGACTCGGAATCCTGGTTACAAGACATTTTGATAATGGTAAAACAAGACCAGCAAGACCGCCCGATGCGCCAACATCCTGATAGGAGCTGCACATATCTCGTTCTCAGGGCAACACCGGATGAACACTATGTACAGCTAAAACCAACCCTCAAGTTTCCCCGAGGTGGCACCGCAAGTGGCTCTGTTTCGGACCAACAGTTAGAGAAGCACTGGCCCGAGGGGTTAAAATAAAGATGACCCTCGGGAGCACGACTCCCAAGGGAAAAGGTAGGTGGTGGTGAGGCAAATGGTAAAACCAAGGTTGGGCCTTGCTGGAGGAGTTTTATTCAAAGCAAACTGTTAAGGGGTCCCCATAACACCCAACCGCGTACGGAACACAAAAATCAAGGAACATAACACCAGTATGACGGAAACTAGGGCGGCAAGAGTGGAACAAAACACCAGGCATAAGGCCGAGCCTTCCACCCTTTACCAAGTATATAGATGCATTAAATTAAATAAGAGATATTGTGATATCCCAACATATCCATGTTCCAAACATGGAACAAACTTTAGCTTCACCTGCAACTCACAACGCTATAAGAGGGGCTGAGCAAAAGCGGTAACATAGCCAAACAACGGTTTGCTAGGAAAGGTGGGTTAGAGGCTTGACATGGCAATATGGGAGGCATGATATAGCAAGTGGTAGGTATTGCGGCATAGCAATAGAGCGAGCAACTAGCAAGCAAAGATAGAAGTGATTTCGAGGGTATGGTCATCTTGCCTGAGATCCCGCAAGGAAGAAGAATGAGTCCATGAAGAAGGCAAACGGACGTAGTCAAACGGATCCTCACAAACACGATGTTATCGGAACTAACCTGAAGAAGCAACACTAGAAAGAAGCAAACAAAAACAACCACCACATCAGCATGGCATGATGCACAACCAAGTATGATGCATGTCCGATTTAATGAAGCATGGCATGGCAAAGCGCACAAGAAATCCTACAAATTAAGTGGAGCTCAATATGCAAAGAGTTGCATATTGACAGAACACCACGTGACTTATTTAGTTCTCTCCCGTTTAGGTACCCAACAATATTAAGTGTTGTTAAACATGGCAAGAGGTGGAGCATATGAAAACTACCTATCTAGGCAAGTTTAAATGAGGCCGGAACAACAAGCAACAAGTCCAGAAAATCCTCATATGCATATTTTGGATAAGGTACTATTCTGCCCTAAATCATATATTAGAGTTATTAAACATACAAGAATAGTGCACTATTTTAAACTAGGCATTTTTCTACCCCATTTACATATAAAGTTTGTTAAGTTTGGAGCTATGATTAATTAGTTATGAAATAAATCATTTTAGCATGTTATTTAAGCAAATTAATGCAAACAGCAGTTTAAACATTTTAAACGTGCATGAAAGTTGGAAATTATGAATCTAGATGCAATTCTAAGCATTTTTCATATGTAGATCATTTTAAACCGATGCACGGTTATTTAGTTATTAAATGCATGAAGCTGAGGGGTTTTTCTGCAAATCTGGCGTTCTCTGGATAATCCTAAAATCGCAACATGGGGAAAAAAAGGTTTATAGGCCGAATCTGGAGGGGCTTGGTTGCTCACCCAGCTGGGCCAAGGACCAGTCGATGGAAGGAGGCCGGCAGGGGGCGCGACTCGTGGGCTGGCGGTGCGGATGCGGCAGCGCTGGGCCGGTTGCGCAATGGGCTGGGAGGCACTGGGCTGCAGTCAACACGAACGAGCGGGCTCCTTCTAGATCGAAGCAGAGCCATGGCAACGGCGGCGGCTAGCGAACTTGGTGGCAGGGACGGAGGAGCGGGGCTCCGGCGAGGTTGGGACTCCGACGAGCCGAGGCGAGGCCGGGAATGGAGCAAGTACCCTGGATCCAGCGGGGCCATGCCGGATCTGACGAAGACGAGGCTGACGATGGAGCTGCCTGCAGCGCCTGCGAGAGAGAGGGGGAGGCTGAGCAGGTGAGGGGGAGAGAGGAAGAAAAGGGAGCATGGGGAACGAGGTGCGGGCGACCTGGGAGGAGGCGGCGGCGGATCCAAAGGTTTGGTCACCGGAGACGGCGGCGCGAGATGCTCGGGATCGGGGTGTCCCCGATCCGGATCGAGCGAGGCACCGGGGAAGTGGGGAGATCCAGGCCGCGGGATTCGGGCCTGCTTCGTCTCGGCGCGGGCCGAACATGGGCCGGGCGGGCCTCGGCGGCGGGGAAGACAAGGGGCGATGTGGCGCGCTCCCATAGGCCCGGGGCAACGGGGATGGTGGCGCTGGCCCGTGGGATGGCGACAAGTGGCGGAGAATGGGTGACCGGCACTGAAAACGAGGTGGGAGGTGGCGGCTGAGGGTAGGGGGAGGCTAGGTTTCCTGAAATGGACAAGGGGGTGTCCACATATAGCAAAAGAGCTAGGGTTAGGGGATTTAGTGGGTTTTTGGACCCTCCGATCGCGATCCGAAGGCTCCGGTCGGAGTGGGGGTTTGGTGGGCTGTGACGAGGAAGGTTGGGCTGAGATGAGAGGGAAAGAGTGCAGCCCGACAACTATCTCCGGAGACCGAAAACGTTCGACGATAGACCGGCTATACTGCCACTATAGTTATCCGTTGGGGCATCAAACGAACTCCGAATGTGACGAAACTTGGCAGGCGACCTACTAACAACAAAAAAACACCGCATGCAAACTTTCATCCCATTCCGAGAACATTTTCCGGTCACTTATAAAATACTATTTCGGAGGTGTCGCGGGCGCGTGCAAGTGTGTCTGGACTCAGAATGGACAACGGATGGAGCTGGGGGAACCCAGACGGATGCAAGTTTTGGAAACATGATGATGCAATGCACATGATGACATGATAAGATGCAACACGCATGCAAATGACAAGGCAACAACAGTGAATAACTGGAAGACACCTGGCACATCGGTCTCGGGGTGTCAGAGCCTATGTACTAATCATGTCATGAATAACATCATAACAATGCGCTATTCTATCAATTGCCCAATAGTAATTTGTTTACCCATCATATTATATGTTCTTGAGAGAGATGCCTCTAGTGAAATCTATGGCCCCCAGGTCTGTTTTAATCATATTACTAAAACCCAAAAAACATGGCTACAATCTATTTACTTTTACTTTACTTTGCAATTCATGTATCTCCTAATATAAGATTTGATCCTTTCAAGTAACGAGTACAAAGGGGATTAAGAACCCTCTTGCTCGCGTTGGGTGTAAGTATTTGCTCTTATGTGTGTAGGTGTTGCTAAAGGTCATTTGCATGGATCTCATATTAGTTCGATAAATTTGGTTCTTTACTGAGGGAAATGCTTTCTGCTATTGTACTAGTTTACCCTTCCTCTTCGGGGGAATCACATTGCCTATCACATGTAGTAGTGCGCAAATCTCCGGGCAAGTAAGTGTGCTCATCAATTGGCCAGATATGCATTGTTGTCTAGATCATTTGACTGAATATGCATTGTTGCCTAGATCCTTTGGCCGGATATGCATTGTTGTCTAGATCATTTGGTCGGATATGCATTGTTGTCTAGATCATTTTCCTGGATATACACATTGTTGGACGGATATGCATTATTGTGTTGGTCACATGGCCGGATATGCTACTTGTTGGCCGGATATGCATTATTGTGTTGGTCATTTATAGTCACTTGACAATGTTTTATTTTGTATCTTTCCCTTGTGTGCAATGTGTTCTTGAAGTTGGAGAAGAGGAGCTTCACCATCATGCATTGTTGGTTGAAGTTGAACGACAACCCAAGAGGAATATATTCATTGCCTAGAGCTTCGCCCATGGAATCGAGGAAGAAACCGATGATCCAACCGACCCAAAAAAAACTGCCCATGAAGGTTATAAGAGGTTTCAGGAAAAAGAGTGGGAGAAGGAGAAAGCAAAGTGAAAAGCGGCGGCAACCAAGATGACAGGAATATTCGATGACATCTTGGCGAAAAAGGAGGAGGATATGTCAAGCACTCCGATGTCAAGGATGAGAAAAAAGGCCGACATGTTTAACATGTTGATGGTGGCGCCCAAGAATAAGCTCAAGCTCAAAGAGAAGAAGGTTGAGATCAAAGTACTTCGAAGGACATGAAGATGTTGACCTTGAAGATGGGGAATTTAGATTATGATGCAAGGATGATCGTGCAAGCTGTATGTTTCAAGACGTTGAAGTGGCAAAAGGATCAGTTAGAGGCGGCAGAGAAGGAAACGGCAGACAAGGAAGAGGTTGAGATGGTCATGATGACAGATTGAGTGTGGAGGCTCGGATTTGTTATTCTTATCATGGAGTGCATGGAAAGTGGTGGGAAGTTTAGTACCATACTACTATAATAAGAAGAGTAAGACCCCTTTATAAGGGCTACTCTACCACATGCCATTGGGAGCTCAGGAAGAGGAGTTGTACACATGTGCTCCTCCTCCTCCTCTCGCCTCGCCTCGCCGCAAGAATGTGCCTAGCCAAGCCTTATTTTTGCCGCTCAAGAATGGTTAATTGATTATCGATTAATTAATGAGTCACTAATGAAAGTGCCATTGTCCGAGAGTTGGACCGTGGGCTATTCACGGACTCGATCATGGGCCTAAGCACAAGCCCATCTACCCGACGGCCTATATAAGGAGGCGCTGGCCTATGGAGTGAAACCTAACTCACTCACTCCCTCCTGCACAACCGTAGTCGTCATGTATTGTTCCTCTCAGTGTGGTTCTTCCGGCGATCCCATCTCGATGACCACGTGCACGGTTGGTCGGGAGAGAAGGTGCCTCCGAAACCCTATCATTCGAGATACTCCCTGGAGAATGGCAAGTAAGGTTTTTGGGGAGTGTCTCGAAGCGACTGCTCCCGATCCGTCCCCGTCTCCGTCCTCCTCTGCTTCCACTACTTCCCCTGCATTGACACCATGGTGAAAGGCACCCCCGCCAAGAACAAGGCCACGGACAACGCCGAGGTTGCTACTGCCGCCACCGCATTGGCCTGGCCAACCGAAGGGTATGATCCGTTCATCCCTTGTTTACTCATTCATGTGCGAGCCGTGTATGTTGTGTTCATAGTTGTTTCATTTCTATGTATTGTACGTGCTCACATGCTTAGTTATCGGTATGAGATGCATATTGTAATTTCCATGCTTACTATTTACTGGTGGATTAGTCTAATGGAAAAGGTGTTGGTATTTCCAACCATCCAAAAACCTTATTTTAGGCATTTTTTGATTCAAGGCTTTGCCGCTACACTGAAACTAAAAAAGTTTAGTGGAACACGTTTTAAGCGTTGGCAGTCGAGGACCACCTTGTGGCTCACAGCTATGAATGTGTTCTAGGTCAATGGTGTGATTCCTAGTGGAATGATTGATCCTGAAAAGGATAAGGTGTTCAGGAAAGCAACCACTATCTTTGTGGGAGCCATTCTTCGTGTGATCAGAGACAAGTTGGTTGACGCATATCTCCATATATATATATATATATATATATATATATATATATGTGTGTGTGTGTGTGTGTGTGTGTGTGTGTGTGTGTGTGTGTGTGTGTGTGTGTGTGTGTGTGTGTGTGTGTGGAGGCTCGGATTAAGTGTGGAGTCTCGGATTGAGTGTGGAGGCTCACAAACTTTAACACAAGTATGTCTCAAATTCACAACTACTCAACTAGCATGACTCTAAGATCACCATCTTCATGTCTCAAAACAATCATCAAGTATCAAACTTCTCATAGTATTCAATGCACTTTTTATGATAGTTTTTATTATACCCATTATGGATGCCTATCATATTAGGACTAATTTTATAGCCCAAGAAAATTACCATGCTGTTCTATAAGAATTTCAAAATGATATAAGTGAAGCATGATAGATCAATAATTTCTATAAAATAAAACCACCACCGTGCTCTAAAAAGATATAAGTGAAGCACTAGAGAAAAATTATCTAGCTCAAAAGATATAAGTGAAGCACCTAGAGTATTCTAATAAATTATGATTCATATGTGTCCCTCCCAAAAGGTGCATATATCAAGGATGATTGTGGTAAACTAAAAAAGCAAATACTCAAATCATACAAGACGCTCCAAGCAAAACACATATCATGTGGTGAATAAAAATATAGCCTCAAGTAAAGTTACCGATAGACAAACACGAAAGAGGGGATGCCTTCCGAGGCATCCCCAAGATTAGGCTTTTGGTTTTCCTTGAATTTTACCTTGGGGTGCCTTGGGCATCCCCAAGCTCAGGCTCTTGCCACTCTTTATTCCAAAATCCATCAAATCTATACCCAAAACTTGAAAAGAAAATCTCATGAGCTCCGTTAGTATAAGAAAACAAACCACCACTTCAAGGTAATGTAATGAACTGATTATTTTTTATATTGGTGTTAAACCTACCGTATTCCAACTTTTCTATGGTTCATACCCCCAGATACTAGCCATAGATTCATCAAAATAAGCAAACAACACACGAAAAACAGAATCTGTCAAAAACAGAACAGTCTGTAGTAATCTGTAGGTTTCGAATACTTCTGTAAGCCCAAAAATTCTGAAATAAATTGGTGGACGTGAGGCATTTGTGTATTAATCATCTTCAAAAAGAATCAACCAAATCACACTCTCCAGTAAATAATGGCAGCAAATCTCGTGAGCACTAAAGTTTCTGTTTTTTTACAGCAAGATCACAAAGACTTCCCCAAGTCTTCCCAAAGGTTCTACTTGGCACAAACACTAATTAAAATCATAAAACCACATATAAAAAGAAGCTAGATGAATTATTTATTACTAAACAGGAACAAAAAACAAGAAACAAAAAATAAAATTGGGTTGCCTCCCAACAAGCGCTATCATTTAACGCCCCTGGCTAGGCATAAAAACAAGAATAGATCTAGGTATTGTCATCTTTGGTAGGAAATTCTTCAATAGAACACTTATAACCCTTAGGAGTTTCCTTCTTTTTATTAAATATCAAACTCCTAGGCAAGAAATCAAGAAAATCACTCGTAGCAAAAGGTTCCTTAATGATAGTGAAAAAGTTGGGGTGAACACTTATTGCTTTAAGATCCGCATTTTCCTTACTAGAAGATTCACCTTTTTATTTTTAGGCACATACAAAAACTTAGCAACACTAGTAGTAGGAGGATTTGGACTATTTTCCACGGAAGAAAAGGCAGGCCCTAAGTTGGTAATAATATCCTCAAGTTCATCAATTCTTGTGGAATCTTGATCTATTTTTTCGTTGACTATGGGTTCTTTTTCTTTAAAAAAATTCAGAGTAACTCCTACCTTAGATCCATATTGGGTAATCTGGTTGTGGATCTTTTTATCCAAATTCTAAATCAACTCCACTGTGGCAACTTTATTTTCAATAATTTCAAGCCTTTGCATCACATGTTCCAAAGATAAAATAGTTCCATTAACCAAGAGAGGTGGTGAGCCAAACAAATCTATCATAGCATTATAAGAATCAAAAGTATGGCTACCCAAGAAATTCCCTTCGGTAATGGTATCAAGAATATATCTATTCCAAGGGGTGATGCCTACATAAAAATTGCGAAGAAGAACAGAAGTGGACTGCTTATTAGTGGATCTATTCTGAGCATTGCAAATTCTATACCAAGCATCTTTCAAATTCTCTTCCTCCCTTTGTTTAAAATTAAGAACTTCATGATCGGGAGTACTAACGATGATAGAAGGGCTAGCCATAATAGCAAAGCCAATGATCTAACACACAGATACACAAGAAGCAAGCGAAAAGATACGAGCGGAAAAGAGGCGACCAAAAAAGAGGACGAATAAAACGGCGAGGGTAAAGTGGGGGAGAGGAAAACGAGAGGCAAATGGCAAATAATGTAATGCGAGGGATAAGAGTTTGTGATGGGTACTTGGTATGTCTTGACTTCATGTAACCTCCCCAGCAACGGCGCCAGAAATCCTTCTTGCTACCTCTTGAGCATGTGTTGGTTTTCCCTTGAAGAGGAAAGGGTGATGCAGCACAGTAGCGTAAGTATTTCCCTCAGTTTTTGAGAACCAAGGTACCAATCTAGTAGGAGGTAACATGCAAGTCACCTAGTACCTACACAAACAAACAAGAACCTCACAACCAACGCGATAAAGGGGTTCTCAATCCCTTCAGTGTCACTTACGAAAGTGAGATCTGATAGAGATAATAAGATAAATATTTTTGGTATTTTTATGATATAGATTGGAAAATAAAGATTGCAAAATAAACGGTAATAGAAAGAGCAAGTTGATATGAAAATAATATGATAGAAAATAGACTCCGGGGCCATAGGTTTCACTAGTGGCTTCTCTCTGGATAGAAAATTCTATGGTGGGTGAACAAATTACTATCGAGCAATTGATAGAAAAGCGAATACTTATGAGAGTATCTAGGCATGATCATGTATATAGGCACCACTTCCGCAACAAGTAGACCGAAACGATTATGCATCTACTACTATTACTCCACACATCGACCGCTATTCAGCATGCATCTAGTGTATTAAGTTCATAAGAACAGAGTAACGCATTAGGCAAGATGGCATGATATAGAGGGATAAACTCAAGTAATATGATATAAACCCCATCTTTTTATCCTCGATGGCAACAATACAACACGTGCCTTGGTGCCCCTCCTTTCATTGCGAAAGGACACTGCAAGATTAAACCCAAAGCTAAGTACTTCTCCCATTGCAAGAAAGATCAACTAGCAGGCCAAACCAAACTGATAATTCGAAGAGACTTGCAAAGATATTTAAATCAGGCATAAAAGATTTTAGAGAAGAATCAAATATTGTTCATAGATAATCTTGAACATAAACCTACAATTCATCGGATCTCGACAAACACACCGCAAAAAGAATTACATCGAGTTGATCTCCAAGAGAATCGAAGAGAACTTTGTATTGAGATCTGATACGTCTCCGTCGTATCTACTTTTCCAAACACTTTTGCCCTTGTTTTGGACTCTAAGTTGTATGATTTGAATGTAACTAACCCGGACTGGCGCTGTTTTCAGTAGAATTACCATGGTGTTGTTTTATGTGCAGAAAACAAATATTCTCGGAATGACCTGAAACTCCACGGAACATCTTAGAAAAAACAATAAAAAATCCTTGCCAAAGATGAAGACCAGGGGGCCCACACCCTTCTCACGAGGGTGGGGGGTGCCCCCCTATCTCGTGGGCCTCCTGTTGCGTCACCGACTCCAACTCCACCTCCATATATTGAGTTTCGATTAGAAAAAAATTAGAGAGAAGAAATCATCGCGTTTTACGATATAGAGCCGCCGCCAAGCCCTAAAACCTCTCGGGAGGGCTGATCTGGAGTCCGTTCGGGGCTCCGGAGAGGGGGATTCGCCGCCGTCGTCATCATCAACCATCCTCCATCACCAATTTCATGATGCTCACCGCCGTGCGTGAGTAATTCCATCGTAGGCTTGCTGGACGGTGATGGGTTGGATGAGATTTATCATGTAATTGAGTTAGTTTTGTTAGGGTTCGATCCCTAGTATCCATTATGTTCTGAGATTAATGTTGCTATGACTTTGCTATGCTTAATGCTTGTCACTAGGGCCCGAGTGCCATGATTTCAGATCTGAACCTATTATGTTTTCATGAATATATGTGAGTTCTTGATCCTATCTTGCAAGTCTATAGTCACCTACTATGTGTTATGATCCGGCAACCCCGAAGTGACAATAATCGGGACCACTCCCGGTGATGACCATAGTTTGAGGAGTTCATGTATTCACTATGTGCTAATGCTTTGTTCCGGTTCTCTATTAAAAGGAGGCCTTAATATCCCTTAGTTTCCAATAGGAACCCACTGCCATGGGAGGGTAGGACAAAAGATGTCATGCAAGTTCTTTTCGATAAGCACGTATGACTATATACGGAATACATGCCTACATTACATTGATGAATTGGAGCTAGTTCTGTGTCACCCTATGTTATGACTGTTACATGATGAACCGCATCTGGCATAATTATCCATCACTGATCCGGTGCCTACGAGTTTTCCATAAACTGGTTTACGCTTATTTACTTTCCCGCTGCTACTGTTACAATCACTACAAAATATCAAAAACATTACTTTTACTGTCTTTACTTTTGTTGCCGCTACCACCACTATCATATTACTTTGCTACTAAACACTTTGCTGCAGATACTAAGTTTCCAGGTGTGGTTGAATTGACAACTCAGCTGCTAATACTTGAGAATATTTTTTGGCTCCCCTTGTGTCGAATCAATAAATTTGGGTTGAATACTCTACCCTCGAAAGCTGTTGCGATCCCCTATACTTGTGGGTTATCCAGACTAATTTCTGGCGCCGTTGCCGGGGAGCATAGCTCTATTCTTTGAGTCACTTGGGATTTATATCTGCTTATCATTATGAAGAACTTGAGAGATCCAAAAACCAAGATCTATCCCTCAACTACGAGGGGAGGTAAGGAACTGCCATCTAGCTCTGCACTTGATTCACCTTCTGTTATGAGTAAGTTTGCGACACCTACATCTGCTTCTGCTATTCGTTCTGATATGTCACATGTTATTGATGATGCCACTTCTGCTATGCATGATACTTATGATGAAACTACTTCTATGCCTGATACTACTATGCCCCTTAGTGAATTTCTTGATGAACAAATTGCTAGGGATAGAGAAAAAGAAATTATTGAATCTAAATACGATGATGATAGTGATGATGAAAATATGCCTGTTATTCCTGAGGGTTCTCTTTTTGATATGGAATCTTCTGTTGCTATTTTTGCTTGCAAATATAGATATGAGCTTAAGAGGTTATTAATTAAATGGAACAAAGAATCACTTCGAGATAAAATAAGACCTGACCCTGCTTTTGCTACTTCACCTATATGTGTTCCTGATAAAGATTATGAATTCTCTGTTGATCCTGATATAATTACTTTAGTTGAATCTGATCCGTTTTATGGCTATGAATCTGAAACTATTGTGGCACATCTTACTAAGTTAAATGATATAGCTGCCCTGTTCACTAATGATGAGAGATCGCGTTACCTTTATATACTCAAAATATTTCCGTTCTCGTTAAAGGGTGATGCTAAGATATGGTTCAATTCTCTTGATCCTGGTTTTGTGCGTAGTCCCTAGAATATGATTTATTACTTCTCTGCTAAATATTTCCCTACTCATAAGAAACAAGCTGCTTTGAGGGAAATATACAACTTTGTGCAAATTAAAGAAGAGAGTCTCCCGCAAGCTTGGGGGATGCTTCTCAAGTTACTTAATGCTTTGCATGATCATCCTCTTAAGAAACCTGAAATACTTGATATCTTTTATAATTTACTAATCGATGCTTCCAGAGATTACTTGGATAGTTGTGTTGGTTCTCTTTTCAGGGAAAGAACACCGGATGAAGCTGAAATTATATTGAATAATATGTTGACAAATGAAAATAATTGGGCAGCTCCTGAGCCATCTCCTGCTCCAATTACTGAGCCTATTCCTAAACCAACTCCGAAGAAGAGAGGTGTTCTATTTCTCAGTCCCGAAGATATGGAAGAGGCAAAGAAATCTATGAAAGTAAAAGGTATTAAAGCTAAAGACGTTAAGAATTTACCTCCTATTGAAGAAATATATGGTCTTAATATACTGCCTGTTGAAGAAACATATGATCTTAATTATTTATTTACTGAAGAACCTCCTGATCCCGATATCCCGACATAGGTAGTAAAGGTAAATTCTCTCTATAGATATGATAAAGCTGAAGTCCCTCCTACTAAAATTGCTAGTCAATGCTTGGATGAGTTTGATAACTTTATGTATAAGCAAGACGACTTTAATGCTTATTTTGGTAGACAATTAAAAGAAAATGCTTATATGATTAGATGCTTGGGTGATTATATGGCTAATTTTAAAGGTGAACTTAAACTTGGTAGCAAACATGCTTCTATGGTTACCACTCAAGTAGAACAAGTACTTAAGGCTCAAAAAGAAGTGCTTGATGAAATGAATAGAAAGAAATATGATTATGCGGTTAGAGTGGCTACTAGAACTAGTAGAATGACTCAGGAACCTTTGTATCCTGAAGGCCACCCTAAGAGAATCGAGCAAGATTCTCAGAGAAATAATATTGATGTTCCTAGTTCTTCTAAAAAGAAGAAAAAGAAAAATGATAGAACTGTGCAAACTTCTAGTGAACCTATTGCTGAACCACCTAATAATCCAAATGATATATCTATGTATGATGTTGAAACACAATCTGGTAATGAACACGAACCTAGTAAAAATATTAATGATGATGTTCATGATGATGCTCAACCTAGTAATGATAATGATGTAGAAATTGAACTTGTTGTTGATCTTGATAACCCACAATCAAAGAATCAATGTTATGATAAAAGAGACTTTGTTGCTAGGAAACATGGTAAAGAAAGGGAACCTTGGGTTCAGAAACCCATGCCTTTCCTCCGAAACCATCCTAGAAAAAGGATGATGAGGATTTTGAGCGCTTTGCTGAAATGATTAGGCCTATCTTTTTGCGTATGAGACTAACTGATATGCTCAAAACAAATCCTTATGCTAAATATATGAAGGATATCATTACTAATAAAAGAAAGATACCGGAAGCTGAGATTTCCACCATGCTTGCTAATTATACTTTTAAGGGTGGAATACCAAAGAAACTTGGAGACCCCGGAGTACCTACTATACCTTGCTCCATTAAAAAGAATTATATTAAAACTGCTTTATGTGATCTTGGAGCCGGTGTTAGTGTTATGCCTCTATCTTTATATCTTAGACTTGACTTGAATAAGCTGACACCTACTGAAATATCTTTGCAAATGGCTGATAAATCAACTGCTATACCTGTCAGTATTTGTGAGGATGTGCCCGTTGTGGTTGCAAACGTTACTATTTTAACGGACTTTGTTATTCTTGATATTCCTGAGGATGATAGTATGTCTATTATTCTTGGAAGACCTTTTCTTAATACTGCAGGGGCTGTTATTGATTGCAACAAAGGCAATGTCACTTTTCATGTTAATGGTAATGAGCATATGGTACACTTTCCGAGGAAACAACCTCAAGTTCATAGTATCAACTCTATTGGAAAAATTCCATCGATTATATTTGGAGGTTTTGAATTTCCTCTTCCTACTGTCAAGAAGAAATATGATATTCTTATTATTGGGGATGTGCATATCCCTATTGAGGTAACTTAGTGTTATTTGAAATTTCTCCGGTTTCATGATTATCGGAATGAGTTTGTTAACAAGACTTGATCAACCTTGTTAGTGGATTCTTTTTGATGAGCATGAGATGGATGAAACTAGAAGCACAACCTTCTGTACCCCACTTTTACTTTCTGTTATTTATATTAAATAAAGTAAAAATAGTATTTTTCTGTCTGTTTCCTGACTTATCCGTGCAATATAAAAATATCCCGAAAATAAAAGTCCTCATAATGCCATGCCAATTTAATATGGTTTTTTCGGGAATATTTGAGGATTTACTGTGCAAAAATTACCGCAGGAGGAGCTGCCACCTGGCCACGAGGGTGGTGGGCGCCCCCTCCCCCTATAGGGCGCGCCCCCCTGCCTCGTGGGCCCACGGTGGCCCTCCTCCACTTATCCCAGCACCCATCTTCTTCCTCTATCTCACACAAACCCGAAAAACCAACTCAAGCATGAGTTCCAGCCACTTTTGCTGTGATTTTCGATCTCCTTGCTCAAAGCACCTCTTGTGACACTGCTTGGGGAGATTGTTCCTTGGTATGTGACTCCTCCATTGGTCCAATTAGTTTTTGTTCTAGTGCTTTATTCTTTGCAAATTTGTGCTGCATAGGTGACCATGTTCTTGAGCTTGCATGTCAAATTTATATGGTTCCAAGTAGTTCTAATGCTTGATATAGGCTCTAGGTACTTGTAGGAGTAGTTGCTATCAGTTTTATTGAAGTTGGTTCACTTTTATTTTGAAGTTACTAAAAATTTCAGAATTTGTCAGAGAAAAACAATATGTTCAAGAAGATGTTCCAAGGTGGTTCCTCTAGGAATCAAGGACCCAGGATTGCTATGCGCGATGCTGACGAGGATCCACCAAGAGACGCTCCAGTACGGCCTTGCGAATGGCCGTCGGAAAATTTTATGGACCGCGCGGGAATTAAAGAAGAATTCAAAGCATATTTGCGCAATGCCGGTCTTGAGGATTTTGGGGCTAACAAATACCCCCAGTATCATGATCTCACAAGTTCATTTGTGAGGAGGTTTGAGTATCATCTTCGCGTAATTCTCCTTTAGTCATGTTTGATCTTTATGACAAATCTTATACCATGGACCTAGAGGATTTCACTTCTGCTTGCGAACTTCCATCATGGGGCAGTATTAGGGATCCCCCTAAATCTGAATTTAGAAACTTTCTTGCTAGTATAACTGTGGGGGAATCTAGAGACATAATGCAGGCAACCATAGGGAGCATTCACTTTCCTGCTATACATTATTTTGCTCTCTTCATCGGTAGATGCATAAATGCTAAGGATGAAGCATGTCACATGTGTTTCCCTGATCGCAGCATTCTTAGGAGTGCTGTGTTAGGGGACCAATCTTATCATATGGGAGCCATTGTAGCTCGTAGGTTGCATCATAATAGGCATAATGGAGATTTCTTTGGAGGAATTTATGCAACCCGCTTAGCTCATTTTCTTGAAATACACATTCGTGAGGGTGATATGGAGTTGCCTCCTGCATATTTAGATTATAACTCTATCGCTTCGTATCAGTTTGTCGAGAGGCCTGAATCACCTCTCTTATATCGCTTAATTTTTGATAAACGACGTGTTTTCCGTATTACTCTCCATGCTCCTGCCTTCTTTGATTCACAGACAAAAGGAAGATATGTTATTACCAGAGAGGAGGCAGAAGAGTATGAGAGGAGAGCGGAGGCAGCCCGACTCCACACTGCAGCTCAGCAGGCGATAACCGCCGCACATCAGTATGATCCCAACTATTCTTCCTCATCACAGTACGACCCCAACAACTATTATTATGGATATCCGCCAGGCCAGCCATGGCCATAGACCAACTTAGGCCAAAAGCCTAAGCTTGGGGGAGTACGTATTTCTCACCGACATTACATTTATATTCACACACACTCATTGCTAGATGTCGGTGCTCATACTTTTTCACTATAATATCCATGCTAGTTTATTTTTATTTTCCTGCTTTCTTCTTGTTTGTTTGTTAAACCTTAAGAAAAACCAAAAAAAATAGTAGTAGTTTATTTTTTTGCTGTAGTAGTAATAATTAAAAAGAAAACCCAAAAATATTTCCTGTTCTTCTTTTGCTTGTTGGGAGCTTTCCTGTGTAAATAGTTTTATTTCTTTTCTTTTATTTGGGGGTCAGTAGGAGAAGACCATAATTAAATTGTTGAAGTGGCTCTTATATGCATTATTGTTGATTTAACCAAGAGCCCATATTGCCTTGTCTTCTCCTGTTTATTGAATGCTCGCAGATTCCAGTTTAGTCCAGTGCACGTATACTCTTATTATTAGTCACACCGTTCGGTCGTGCAAGTGAAAGGCAATTATGATGATATATGATGGACTGACTGAGATGATAAAAGCTGGTATGAACTCGGCCTCTTTTGTTTTTGTAAATATGATGAGCCCGTCGTTCTTGATTCATCTTATTATGAATAAACATGTTTGCAATGACAATTAGAGATCATAGTTGCTTGTGCCATGCTTGATTAGCTATGAGATATAATGATTTACCTTATATGCCAACATGCTATTGAGATGATTATGGTGTGGTATGATGGGGTGGTATCCTCTTTTGAATGATTTAAGTGACTTGACTTGGCACATGTTCACGCATGTAGTTGAAACAAAATCAACATAGCCTTCACGATATTTATGTTCATGGTGGATTATATCCTACTCATGCTTGCATCCAATGTTTATTAATTTTAATGCATGTACATGGCTATTGTCGCTCTCTAGTTGGTCGCTTCCCAGTATTTTGCTAGCCTTCACCTGTACTAAGCGGGAATACTGCTTGTGCATCCAATCCCTTAAACCCCAAAGTTATTCCAGATGAGACCAGTATACCTTCCTATATGCGGTATCTACCTGCCGTTCCCAATAAATTTGTATGTGCCAAACTCTAAACCTTCAAATAAACATTCTGTTTTGTATGCTCGAATAGCTCATGTATCAACAAAGGATGTCCTTATCTTCCGTGTTAGGCGGGTTATTCTCAAGAGGAGTGGACTCCGCTCCTCACTCACGAGAAAATGGCTGGTCACCGGGATGCCCAGTCCCATGCTTTATGCAAACTAAATCAAAATTAATTGCAAACAAAACTTCCCCTGGGACCTGTTGTATGTTGGAGGCACTCGTTGTTTTGAGCAAACCATGGATTGATGCTTGTTGGTGGAGGGGGAGTATAAACTTTACCATTCTATTTGGGAACCGCCTATAATGTGTTTAGCATGGAAGATATCGCCATCTCTTAGTTGTTACGTTGACAATGAAAGTATACCGCTCAAAATACAATTTATCTCTATTTCAAAACTGAGCTCTGGCACCTCTACAAATCCCTGCTTCCCTCTACGAAGGGCCTATCCATTTACTTTTATGTTGAGTCATCACCCTCTTATTAAAAAGCACTAGCCGGAGAGCACAGCCGTCATTTGCATTCATCACTGTTAATTTATATTGGGTATGACTATGATTGGATCTCTTTTACCATGTATTACAATGTCTAGTCAGTCCTTGATCTTTAAAGGTGCTCTGCATTTATGTTTTGCGGTCTCAGAAAGGGCTAGCGAGATATCATCTTGTTATATCATATTATGATTGTTTTGAGAAAGTGTTGTCATCCGAGATTTATTATTATGACTTGCTAGTTGATTATGCTATTGATACGAGTAATTGTGAGACCTAAGAATTATTGCAAATGTGGTTATTTATGATCTATGCTGAAAATTTGAATGCTGGCTTGACATAGTTACAACAACAAGAGCAAACAGAGTTTGCAAAAGTTTTTCTTTCTTTCAGTTTGTCAACTCAATTTCTTGAGGACAAGAAAGGGTTTAAGCTTGGGGGAGTTGATACGTCTCCATCGTATCTACTTTTCCAAACACTTTTGCCCTTGTTTTGGACTCTAACTTGTATGATTTGAATGGAACTAACCCAGACTGACGCTGTTTTCAGCAGAATTACCATTGTGTTGTTTTATGTGCAGAAAACAAATATTCTCGGAATGACCTGAAACTCCACGGAACATCTTAGAAAAAACAATAAAAAATCCTCGCCAAAGATGAAGACCAGGGGGCCCACACCCTTCTCACGAGGGTGGGGGGCGCCCCCCCTAGGGCGCGCCCCCCTACTTCGTGGGCCCCCTGTTGCGTCTCCGATTCCAACTCCACCTCCATATATTGAGTTTCGATAAGAAAAAATTCAGAGAGAAGAAATCATCGTGTTTTACGATACGGAGCCATCGCCAAGCCCTAAAACCTCTTGGGAAGGATGATCTGGAGTCTGTTCGGGGCTCCGGAGAGGGGGATTCGTCGTCGTCGTCATCATCAACCATTCTCCATCACCAATTTCATGATGCTCACCGCCGTGTGTTAGTAATTCCATCGTAGGCTTGCTGGACGGTGATGGGTTGGATGAGATTTATCATGTAATCGAGTTAGTTTTGTTAGGGTTTGATCCCTAGTATCCATTATGTTCTGAGATTGATGTTGCTATGACTTTGCTATGCTTAATGCTTGTCACTAGGGCCCGAGTGCCATGATTTCAGATCTGAACCTATTATGTTTTCATGAATATATGTGAGTTCTTGATCCTATCTTGCAAGTCTACAGTCACCTACTATGTGTTATGATCCGGCAACCCCGAAGTGACAACAATCGGGACCACTCCCGGTGATGACCATAGTTTGAGGAGTTCATGTATTCACTATGTGCTAATGCTTTGTTCCGGTTCTCTATTAAAAGGAGGCCTTAATATCCCTTAGTTTCCAATAGGACCCCGCTGCCACGGGAGGGTAGGACAAAAGATGTCATGCAAGTTCTTTTCGATAAGCACGTATGACTATATACAGAATACATGCCTACATTACATTGATGAATTGGAGTTAGTTCTGTGTCACCCTATGTTATGACTGTTACATGATGAACCGCATCCAGCATAATTATCCATCACGGATCCGGTGCCTATGAGTTTTCCATAAACTGGTTTACGCTTATTTACTTTCCCGCTGCTACTGCTACAATCACTACAAAATACCAAAAGCATTACTTTTACTGTCTTTACTTTTGTTGCCGCTACCACCACTATCATATTACTTTGCTACTAAACACTTTGCTGCAGATACTAAGTTTCCAGGTGCGGTTGAATTGACAACTCAGCTGCTAATACTTGAGAATATTCTTTGGCTCCCCTTGTGTCAAATCAATAAATTTGGGTTGAATACTCTACCCTTGAAAGCTGTTGCGATCCCCTATACTTGTGGGTTATCAAGATCCAAAGAGAGAGAAGAAGCCATCTACTCCCTCCGTCCCATAATATAAGTGTGTTTTCTATGCTAGTGTAGTGTCAAAAACGCTCTTATATTATGGGACGGAGGGAGTAGCTAATAACTATGGACCCGAAGGTCTGTGGTAAACTACTCACACATCATCGGAGATGCTATGGTGTTGATGTAGAAGCCCTCCGTGATCGATTCCCCCGCCGTCGGAGCACCGGAGAAGGCCCCAAGATGGGATCTCACAGGTACAGAAGGTTGCGGCGGTGGAAATAGGGTTTCGTGGTGCTCCTGGATGTTTTTGGGGTATATGGGTATATATAGGAGGAACAAGTACGTCGGTGGAGCTGTGAGGGGCCCATGAGGGTGGGGGCGCGCCCTCCTGCCTCGTGGCCTCCTCACTTTTTCTTGACGTCCACTCCAAGTCTCCTGGATCACGTTTGTTCCAAAAGTAACTCTCCCGAAGGTTTCATTCCATTTGATATTCCTTTTCTGCGAAACACTAAAATAGGCAAAAAAACAACAATTTGCACTTGGCCTTTGGTTAGTAGGTTAGTCCCAAAAATAATATAAAAAGGTAAATTAAAGCCCATTAAACATCCAAAATAGATAATATAATAGCATGGAACAATCAAAAATTATAGATACGTTGGAGATGTATCAGCAGGCGCGGATGGTGACACTGCCGGAGGACCGGACGGGGGACACGGAGTCACCGGCAAACATGACTCGTCGGAACGTTCGTCCCTGTTCTTGACGCATCGTGGGTTGTCACCGCCGTCCGCATCACTGCCACCCGAAGACCTCAGCACGACAGCTGCGTCGGACACCATGCTCTTCGGTTTATCCCACAAAGAGCATGGTCATCCCGAACGGCCCGGCATCAGAAACCACCGCAAATTCCGAAGATGTTTATGGGAGCAAAAAGCCCTCCTGCACGGCAAGAGGATGCCACCCAAGGGAAGTTAGGTTTGCCTTTGCTGGCGGCGAACCCTTCCCATGACCCCTTCCTAGCGCCGCGAAGGAAGAAAGGATGGGGAGCGACCAACTACCACGCCCCGTACCTACTGCAGGCCTCGGCATGGTGTCGTTCGCATCCCCTCTCACTAGAATCAAGGCCACGGGCGACCCCACAACGAGCGCAATGAAGTCGTCACCTCCAGTGTTGTCGCCGCGCCTCCCGAGTGCCCCCCTTGGGTCCGTGTGAAGCTCTAAACTAGTGCCCAGGGCCTGGCCCCAGGCTCTTCTCTTCAACATAACTAGCAGGAGACAGAAAATGGAGGATAAGGAATGCAAATATGGACGACCCCGCTCTCCCCTCGTCCTTCCTTTTATAGGTGGGCCGAGGAGGAGAGCAGCCCCCTCAACAAGCGACCGCCGCCCTCCTCTGCCAATTCGAGAAGACCGGGCCCCCGCCTTGAGGCTCTCCCGCACCACGCGCCTCCGTTACCTACCCCGTGTGATGCATGCAACATACGTGGCTGAGGATAAGGGGGTGGTGGGAAGAGTGAATTGGATGCTTCTACCCCATGTGTTAAAGTCATTCACAAACCATTACAAGAGTGGCCCCACCATGGTTGGCTTTACACGACATGTGGAAAAACTGGAAACTAGCCCGGACTCAAGGTTAACGAAGAAGCAAAGAAGGCCTCAAGGGGCCAGCCTCTTCCACACCCTTGCCTGTGCACTTATTAGGGCCTACCCCGACGACGCTTGGTAGTGCGTTCGGGGTAGGCCCGGGGGCTTCTCTCGGTGCAACAAACCATGGGTCTGTTGCCCAGACTATGCACAGGCACGGGAGCAAGTTTATAGCACCAAGGTCAGGTCAAAGTGCACGGAGGATTTTGTCCGACTGGTACAGGTTAGCAGGCATTACATGGCCTTTGGGTAGAAAGCGTCCAAATAATGTCATCATCGCGTCATAGCATTCTCTGCCCAGGTTGAATTGAGCCTTTAGAGCCATTACTTGTGAGATGGCATCCAACTCACAAAGCTCAGTGTGCTCGTGGAGAGGACGTAGACTCCAACATTTCATTGAAGGCCTTTGCAGGTTCCTCCATCTCATCGTCCGAATCCCAAGCATCATCAAAGTCTTGCATCCTAGTACCATGCTCGTCGGTGCGACAACGAACGCCTCAGCTCTGGCACGTTGGGAAGACTCACCATGAAATCTCCACACTGTATAACCGGGCGTAAAACCACTCTTCCGCAGGTGTTTGCCCATTTCATCGTATGTCATCTTTTCCCAATTGCCACAACGAACACAGGGGCACCAAGTTTTCCTTTCGCCATTTGCAAATGCAGCTTTCACAAACCCCTTGGTTTTTTAACCATTCATTGGTCATCTCTTTCTGACTAGTGTGACCAGTGTACATCCACGCACGATCACTCATCTTGCCTACCTACACTCTAATAGGTAAAGATAGGTCCATCAGCATGTATATTCATCAGTTAATCTAGTTTGTCAATTTTATTATGTCCATGCAACCTACACTCTAAAAGGTAAAGGTGGGTCCTAATCCCACCCGAGTATGTGTAGATTGAGTATGTTCTCCATGCTCTACCCCATTTCGAGACAAAATTTTGGCAGCACCTCCCCGTTGTTCTCCAAATACACCTCTCGGCAAAAAGCCGAGAGAATGTGCATCCGAAGAACAACAGGGAGGCGCTGCCAAAATTTTGTCTTGGAGTGGGGTAGAGCATGGAGAACGTACCCAATCTACACATACTCGGTTTGTCCGTGGAAATCGCTGTATAATCCAAATGAGTCATAGTGATAAATATGCAACCGAATGCATATTTATCGATGCAACCCTTTCGGACGGGAGACGCATACTAGTTACGCAACTTTAGTTACCTAGCTAGTGCCATTGGCACGAAGGCCAGAACAGAGCAAATAATTAAGGGATGAGGAGAAGATGTCACTTGTGCTCACCCACGAACGTAGGGGCGGATCTCGTCGAACATCGAGGCACCCCTAACCTATATAGATGTCATTTAGGCTTTCCTTGACACCAAGGCACTAGTTTTGGCGATCGGTGATACTCGACACGATTTCGCCGGTGCCAATGCACCCCTAACCTCGACCCGGTTCTTCTTCTTCCTCTTCTTCTTCTTCTTCTTCTTCTTCTTCTTCTTCTTCTTCTTCTTCTTCTTCTTCTTCTTCTTCTTCTACCACTTCTTCTTCTCCTCCTCCTCCTCCTCCTCCTCCTCTTCTTCTTCTTCTTCTTCTTCTTCTTCTTTTTTCGTTTTTCTTCTTCTTCTAATTATCTAAACCTAAACCTAGCTAGCACTAACCTAAACCAAACACTAATTAACCTAAACCTAAACAGTTAAAAACAGACAACACCAGAAACAAAAAAAGAAAAAAAACTCACCTTGAGGGCCGATGCAGGAGGGCCGGCGCGGTGGTGGAGGAGGGCCGGCGCAGGGGGAAGGCCACGTGGAGGGGGCGGCGCTGCGGCCTACTCCGGCGGTGGGGCATCACAGGAAGGCGTCGCAGCTCCAAGGTCATCGGGGGAGGGGAGGGCGCAGGGCCCGAGGAGCGTGGCGGCTGGTGAGGTCGTCGGGGAAGGGGCGGCGCCGCGGCCTACTCCGGTGGTGGGGTGTCATGGGAGGCCCACGACTCCGAGGTCATCGGGGGAGGGAATGGCGTAGGGTCTGGAGAGTGGGGCGACGGGTGAGGTCGTCGGGGAGGAACGGTGGCTTAGGTTGTCAGGGGAGGGGCGGCGGGTGAGATCATGGGGGAAGGGGCGGTGGCGGGTGAGATCGTCGGGGGATGGGCGACGGCGGGTGAGGTCGTGGGGGAGAGAGAGGAACAAAGAGAGAGGGGTGGGGACGGGGGGCTGCATGATCGTTAGTTAGGCAAACCTCTTTGCCTTGTGCTAGCGACTTCTTTGTCGTCTGCTAGCAGACGGCAAAGAGGGGGTGGGCTAGGGGGCACGGTCGTTAGTTAGGCAAAGACAAGAAAGCGGACGGCAAAGATTTGACCTAGCTAGCTCCACACCCCAGTGGGGCCCAACTGGTCTCTTTGTCGTCTGCCCTTGGGCCCTTTGTCGTCTGTTGGCCGACGGCAAAGAACTGGCAGATGGCTAAGAGACAGTTTGCCATTCGACGGCTCTTTGCCATCTGTTTTTTGAAAGCTGATGGCAAAGACTTTCTTTGTCATCCGCTAGCAGACGGCAAAGAACTGGCTGATGGCAAATTCTCTGATTCTAGTAGTGATGGCCCATCGTGGCTCTGTCTGACCTAATTCCAGTGCTATAAATTCCCAAACATTCAAAATACCCAAGAGAGAGACCCGAAACAATTATTCCGTCGCCACAAGGCTCTGTTCTTCTGCGATCTCATTTGGAGGCCTCTGGCAGTACTCTGCCGGAGGGGGAATCGATCACGTAGGGCTTCTATATGAACCTTGTTGCACCTCCGATGGTGTGTGAGTAGTTCCCCACAGGACCTATGGATCCATAGCAGTAGCTATATGGCCCTCTCTCTCCTTTTGATCTTCAATACAATGTTGTCCTCGAAGATCGATTCGATGTAATATTTTTGTGGTGCGTTTGTTGGGATCCGATGAATTGTGGGTTTATGATCAGATTGTTCATTGAAAGTAATTGAGTTATTTCTAAACTTTATTATGTGTGATTATTATGGCTTTTGTATTTCTCTCCTATCTATCCATTTGGTTTCTCTAACTAGATTGATTTATCTTCAGTGGGAGAGGTGATTCATGGTAGGTTCAATCTTGCGGTGTCCTCACTCTATGACAGGAGGGGTAGCGAGGCACGTAATGTATTGTTTCTACTAAGGACAAAATGACGGGGATTGATCATATTGATTGGTTTTTTCTATCTACATTATGGCATCATGTTTCAAGCATCACTCTGTTTGTCATGAACTTAATACCTTAAGATGCATGCTCGATAGCGGTCGAGCGGTTGAGTGATAGTAGTAGATGCAGAATCATTTCGCTCTACTTGTCATGACGTAATGCCTATGTACTAATCATGCCATGAATAACATCATAACTATGCGCTATTCTATCAATTGCCCAATAGTAATATGTTTACCCATCGTATTATATGTTCTTGAGAGAGATGCCTCTAGTGAAAGCTATGGCCCCCGGGTCTGTTTTAATCATATTACTAAAACCCTAAAAACCTGGCTGCAATCTATTTACTTTTATTTTACTTTGCAATTTATGTATCTCCTAATATAAGATTTGATCCTTTCAAGTAACGAGTACAAAGGGGATTAAGAACCCTCTTGCCCGCGTTGGGTGTAAGTATTTGCTCTTGTGTGTGTAGGTGCTGCTAAAGGTCATTTGCATGGATCTCATATTAGTTCGATAAATTTGGTTCTTTACTGAGGGAAATGTTTTCTGCTACTGTACTAGTTTACCCGTCCTCTTCGGGGGAATCCCATTGCCTATCACAAGTAGTAGTGCGCAAATCTCCGGGCAAGTAAGTGTGCTCATCAATTGGCCAGATATGCATTGTCGTCTAGATCATTTGACTGAATATGCATTGTTGCCTAGATCCTTTGGCCGGATATGCATTGTTGTCTAGATCATTTGCCTGGATATACACATTGTTGGACGGATATGCATTATTGTGTTGGTCACATGGCCGGATATGCTACTTGTTGGCCGGATATGCATTATTGTGCTGGTCATTTATAGTCACTTGACAATGTTTTATTTTGTATATTTCCCTTGCGTGCAATGTGTTCTTGAAGTTGGAGAAGAGGAGCTTCACCATCATGCATTGTTGGTTGAAGTTGAACGGACAACCCAAGAGGAATATATTCATTGCCAAGAGAATCGCCCATGGAACCGAGGAAGAAACTGATGGTCCAACCGACCCAAAAAACTGCCCAGGAAGGTTATAAGAGGTTTCGGGAAAAAGAGTGGGAGAAGGAGAAAGCAAAGCGAAAAGCGGCGGCGACCAAGATGACAGAAAGATTCGAGGACATCTTGGAGAAAAAGGAGGAGGATATGTCAAGCACTCCGATGTCAAGGATGAGA
This sequence comes from Triticum aestivum, assembly GCF_018294505.1. Lineage (NCBI taxonomy): Eukaryota > Viridiplantae > Streptophyta > Magnoliopsida > Poales > Poaceae > Triticum > Triticum aestivum. The sequence goes on from NC_057806.1 coordinate 350,856,590, forward strand.
AAAAAGGCCGACATGTTTAACATGTTGATGGTGGCGCCCAAGAATAAGCTCAAGCTCAAAGAGGAGAAGGTTGAGATCAAAGTACTTAGAAGGACATGAAGATGTTGACCTTGAAGATGGGGAATTTAGATGATGACGCAAGGATGATCGTGCAAGCCATATGTTTCAAGACGTTGAAGTGGCAGCAGGATCAGTTAGAGGCGGCAGAGAAGGAGACGGCGGACAAGGAAGAGGTTGAGATGGTCGTGATGACAGATTGAGTGTGGAGGCTTGGATCAGTTAGAGACTATGCATACTTGCCTATTTTTGATTATGATCAAGGTCTTGTGTGATCTGGCGCATGCTATGTGATTGAACAAATTTAAATTTCAAATTATTTCTACTAATGGAAATTTAGGCAATCGCTTTGGATGTCCGGCTCCCACATCCGTGTCCATAGACTAGCCCCTTGTCCCACGGACGGATACGATGCCCAGTTTGGGGTTCAGCGTTGGAGATGCCCTAAGAAGTGTGATGTTTACTTTCCTTTCCAATGGGGTGAGTATTGTTGAGAGGTACCTGTCGAGATGTTCCATGACACACTAGCGAGTCGTACTACTGAGAGCGATGTAGGATCAACACTATGGTTGTTTGGTTAAAAATAGTTAGCCCCTGGTTTTAGCAAAACATGTTTAAAGATATTTTGTGGAAAACCTGTTTTACTAATAAATCCGTTAGAAATAAGTTTAGATAAAATATTATTTGGGTAACAAAATGGTAAACTAGTTTAAGCAATTCTTTGTTTGGTCCATCTGTTGGACCTTTCCATCCCAGTCGGACTCGGGAATATTGATCCAGGGGAGCGGTTTGCTCATCTTCCCCAACCCAGCAATCCATCTCTTCCTTCCATAGATTCATCCTCCCCTCTAGTCCAGGACACACCATGGTAGGCTCATCTAGTATTCCATTCTATGACCGACCATGACATTGTTGCTGCCATCGAGACAAAGGCCGTGATGGTCGTGCCATGCCTAATCCCAGTTCATTGGTTGTGGAGTTGATCTAAGCCATATTTTTGTCGCCCTCGATCAGTGTCGAGCTGGACCTTGGAGACCGCACGTTCTACTACAAAATGATTTTTTTTGTTGGATTATAGATTGGTTTTGGCACATATAAGACAATAATCCCTGGTTAATCTCTAAGTCTCATTTAGGTGCATGGCAAGTGGTGGGAAGTTTAGTACCATACTACTATAATAAGAAGAGTAAGACCCCTTTATAAGGGCTACTCTACCACATGCCATTGGGAGCTCGGAAAGAGGAGTTGTACACGTGTGCTCCTCCTCCTCCTCCACTCGCCTCGCCGCGAGAATGTGCCTAGCCAAGCCTTATTTTTGCCGCTCAAGAATGGTTAATTGATTATCAATTAATTAATGAGTCACTAATGAAAGTGCCACTGTCCCAGAGTTGGACGTGGGTTGTTCACGGACTTGATCATGGGTCTAAGCACAGGCGCATCTACCCGACGGCCTATATAAGGAGGCGCTGGCCTATGGAGTGAAACCTAACTCACTCACTCCCTCTTGCACAACCATAGTCGTCATCTATTGTTCCTCTCAGTGTGGTTCTTCCGGCGATCCCATCTCGATGACCACGTGCACGGTTGGTCAGGAGAGAAGGTGCCTCCGGAACCCTATCATTCGAGATACTCCCCTGGAGAATGACAATTAAGGTTTTTGGAGAGTGTCTCGAAGCGACTGCTCCCGATCCGTCCCCGTCTCCGTCCTCCTCTGCTTCCACTACTTCCCCTGCATTTGACACCATGGTCAAAGGCACCCCCGCCAAGAACAAGGCCACGGACAACACCGAGGTTGCTACTGCCGCCACCGCATTGGCCTGGCCAACCGAAGGGTATGACCCGTTCATCCCTTGTTTACTCATTCATGTGCGAGTCATATATGTTGTGTTCATAGTTGTTTCATTTCTATGTATTGTACGTGCTCACATGCTTAGTTATCGGTATGAGATGCATACTGTAATTTCCATGCTTACTATTTACTGGTGGATTAGTCTAATGGAAAAGGTGTTGGTATTTCCAACCATCCAAAAACCTTATTTTAGGCATTTTTCGATTCAAGGCTTTGCCGCTACACTGAAACTGAAAAAGTTTAGTGGAACGCGTTTTAAGCGTTGGCAGTCGAGGACCACCTTGTGGCTCACAACTATGAATGTGTTCTAGGTCAATGGTGTGATTCCTAGTGGAATGATTGATCCTGAAAAGGATAAGGTGTTCAGGGAAGCAACCACTGTCTTTGTGGGAGCCATTCTTCGTGTGATCAGAGACAAGTTGGTTGACGCATATCTACATATATATATGTGTCACCAAAAACTTGCAGGATGCGCTCGAATCTAAGTTCGGCGCAACCAATGTTGGAAGCGGACTGTATGCTAGGAGTAGTTCCATGATTATAGGAAAGTTGATAACCATTCTGTATTGGACCAAGATAATGAGCTAGAGTGCATCACTAAGGAGCTGGAGCTCCTGAAGTGTGATTTACCGGAAAAGTTTGTCGCGGGTTGCATTATTGCAAAAATCCCTCCTGGATGGAGGAACCTTGCTACTGCTCTCAAGCACTTGAGACGTGATTTCTCTGTTGATGATGTCATTGGGCATCTAAGTGTTGAGCAGAACTCGAGAGCAAAAGGACTCGGTTCTTCTAGCGCCAATGTGGTGCGGAAGAATTTCCACAAGTTCAAGGGAAAAACACTGTCCAGCAGAATACTACCTTCAAGAAGAAGGGTAAAATGAAAGACAAAAAGAGATACAGCTACTTTACTTGTGGTTCAAAGGAACATTGGGCAAACAAGTGCCCAAACAAGTACAAGGAGCCAGGACGGGACTCCAAGTCTGTCAATGTGACTATGAGCAACATTGATGGGGCATCTGGGTATGGTAATCTATTTACCATACTTTTAGTTTGTCAGTCCACTGATTGGTGGGTTGACATAGGTGCAAATATCCATGTGTGTGCTGATATGTCTCTGTTCTCTTCTTACCAGGTCGCACGAGATTGCTCCATCCTGGTGATAAATGGCTCACATGCTTTTGTTCATGTTGTTGGAATGGTAGATCTGAAGTTTACTTTGGGAAAGATTGTGCAACTGAAGAACGTGCAGCATGTCCCCGCCATCAAGAAGAATCTCGTTGTTGGCTCCCTTTGATGTAAATAAGGGTTCAAGTTAGTATTCAAGTCCACTAAAGTAGTCGTATCTCTGTATGGACTATTTGTTGGAAAATAATATGATTGTGGAGGTTTGTTCTCCCTTTCCCTAGCGGGTTTTTGTAATAAAGCCCTGAACCAAATTCATTCTGACATGAACGAATCTAAGGTTTGGCATTCAAGTCCTTGTCACATTAATTTTGGTTGCATGACGCAGCTAGCTAAGATGGATTTAATCCCGAGTTTCACTTTAGCCAAAGGCTCTAAGTGTGATTCGTGTGTGCAAGAAAAGTAACCTCGTCAGCCTCACAAGCATGCGAATGAGAGACATATGGCACCACTAGAGCTCATACATTCAAATGTGTGTGAGATGAATGGTGTGTTTGTTGGGGAACGAAGTAATTTCAAAAAAAATCCTACGCACATGAAAGATCTATCTAGGTGATGCATAGCAGTGAGAGGGAAGAGTGTTGTCCACATACCCTCATAGACCGTAAGCGGAAGCATTATGACAACGTGATTGATGTAGTCGAACGTCTTCGCGATCCAACCGATCCTAGCACTGAAAGTATGGCACCTCCGCGATCTGCACATGTTTAGCTCGGTGACGTCCCACGAACTCTTGATCCAGCTGAGTGTCGAGGGAGAGCTTTGTCAGCATGATGGCATGACGATGGTGATGATGAAGCTACCGGTGCAGGGCTTCGCCTAAGCACTGCACACGGCTAAAAGCAATCAACTTGTGTGTCCTAGGGTGCCCCCATGCCCCCGTATATAAAGGAGCAAGGGGGAAGGCCGGCCGGCCCTAGGGGCGCGCCAAGGGAGGAGGAATCCTCCTCCTAGTAGGAGTAGGATTCCTCCTTTCCTAGTCCTACTAGGAGGAGAAGGGGAAAGAGGGAAAGGAGAGGAAGAGGAGAAGGAAAGGGGGGGGGCGCCCCCCTCCCTAGTCCAATTCGGACTCCCTATATGGAGGGGGAACGGCTGCCCCTTGTGGGCTGCCTCCCCTCTTCTCTATGGCCCATGTAGGCCCAATCTTTCCCCGGGGGGTTCTGGTAACCCTCCTGCACTCCGGTTTTCTCCGAAATCACCCGGAACACTTCCGGTGTCCGAATATAGTCGTCCAATATATCAATCTTTATGTCTCGACCATTTCGAGACTCCTTTTCATATCCGTGATCATATCCGGGACTCCGAACTACCTTCGGTACATCAAAACACATATACTCATAATACTGATCGTCACCGAACATTAAGCGTGCGGACCCTATGGGTTCGAGAACTATGTAGACATGACCGAGACACATCTCCGGTGAATAACCAATAGCGGAACCTAGATGTTCATATTGGCTCCCACATATTCTATGAAGATCTTTATCGGTCAAACCGCATAACAACATACGTTGTTCCCTTTGTCATCGGTATGTTACTTGCCCGAGATTTGATCGTCGGTATCTCAATACCTAGTTCAATCTCATTACCGACAAGTCACTTTACTCGTTTCGTAATGCAACATCCCACAACTAAATTATTAGTTACATTGCTTGCAAGTCTTATAGGATGTGCATTACCGAGAGGGCCCAGAGATACCTCTCCGACAATCGGAGTGACAAATCCTAGTCTCGGTCTATGCCAACTCAACAAACACCATCGGAGACACCTGTAGAGCATCTTTATAATCACCCAATTACGTTGTGACGTTTGATAGCACACTAAGTGTTCCTCCGGTATTCGGGAGTTGCATAATCTCATAGTCATAGGAACATGTATAAGTTATGAAGAAAGCAATACCAATAAACTAAACGATCATAGTGCTAAGCTAACGGATGGGTCTTGTCCATCACGTCATTCTCTAATGATGTGATACCATTCATCAAATGACAACACATGTCTATGGCTAGGAAACTTAACCATCTTTGATTAACGAGCTAGTATAGTAGAGGCATACTAGGGACACTCTGTTTGTCTATGTATTCACCCATGTACTAAGTTCCCGGTTAATACAATTCTAGCATGAATAATAAACATTTATCATGATATAAGGAAATATAAGTAATAACTTTATTGTTGCCTCCCCGTCATATTTCCTTCAGTCTCCCACTTGCACTAGAGTCAATAATCTAGTTCACATCGTCATGTGATTTCACACCAATAGTTCACATCTTTATGTGATTAGTTCACATCTTTATGTGATTAGTTCACATCTCCATGTGACTAATACCCAAAGAGTTTACTAGAGTCAATAGTCTACTTCACATCGCTATGTGATTAACACCCAAAGAGTGATCATGTTTTGCTTGTAAGAGAATTTTAGTCAACGGGTCTGCCACATTCAGAGCTGTATGTATTAAATTTTCTATGTCTACAATGCTCTACATGGAGCTACTCTAGCTAATCGCTCCCACTTTCAGTGTGTATCTAGATCAAGACTTAGATTCATCCAGATCGGTGTCAAAAGCTTGCATCGATGTAACTCTCTATGACGAACTCTTTTATCACCTCCATAGTCGAGAAATATTTCCTTAGTCCTCTAAGGATAATTTTGACCGCCGTCCAGTGATATACTGCTAGATCACTATTGTACTCTCTTGCCAAAATCATGCTAAGGTATACAATAGGACTGGTACACAGCATAGCATACTTTATAGAACTATGGCTGAGGCATAGGGAATGACTTTTCATTCTCTTTCTATTTTCTGCCATGGTCGGGTTTTGAGTCTTTACTCAACTTCACACCTTGCAACACAGGCAAGAACTCCTTCTTTGACTGTTCCATTTTGAACTACTTCAAAATCTTGTCAAGGTATGTACTCATTGAAAAAACTTATCAAGCATCTTGATATATCTCTATAGATCTTGATGCTCAATGTGTAAGCAGCTTCACCGAGGTCTTTGTTTGAAAACTCCTTTCAAACACTCCTTTATGCTTTCCAGAAAATTCTACATCATTTCCGATCAACAATATGTCATTCACATATACTTATCAGAAAGGTCGTAGTGCTCCCACTCACTTTCTTGTAAATACAGGCTTCACCGCAAGTCTGTATAAAACTATACGCTTTGATCAACTTATCAAAGCGTATATTCCAACTCTGAGATGCTTGCACCAGTCCATAGATGGATCGCTAGAGCTTGCACATTTTGTTACCACCTTTAGGATTGACAAAACCTTCTGGTTGCATCATATACAACTCTTCTTTAAGAAATCCATTAAGGAATGTAGTTTTGATATCCATTTGCCAGATTTCATAAAATGTGGCAATTTGCTAACATGATTCGGACAGACTTAAGCATCGCTACGAGTGAGAAAATCTCATCATAGTCAACATCTTGAACTTGTCAAAAACCTTTTGCGACATTTCGAGCTTTGTATATAGTAATACTACTATCGGTGTCTGCCTTCCTGTTGAAGATCCATTTATTCTCAATGGCTTGCCGATCGTTGGGCAAGTCAACCAAAGTCCACACTTTGTTCTCATACATGGATCCTATCTCAGATTTCATGGCCTCAAGCCATTTTGCGGAATCTGGGCTCATCATCGCTTCCTCATAGTTCGTAGGTTCGTCATGGTCTAGTAACATGACTTCCAGAAAGGATTACCGTACCACTCTAGTGCGGAACGTACTCTGGTTGACCTACAAGGTTAGGTAGTAACTTGATCCGGAGGTTCATGATCATCATCAATAACTTCCTTACTAATTGGTGTAGGAATCACTGGAACTAATTTCTGTGATGACTACTTTCCAATAAGGGAGCAGGTACAGTTACCTCATCAATTTCTACTTTCCTCCCACTCACTTCTTTTGAGAGAAACTCCTTTTCTAGAAAGGATCCATTCTTAGCAACGAATACCTTGCCTTCGGATCTGTGATAGAAGGTGTACCCAACAGTTTCCTTTGGGTATCCTATGAAGACACATTTCTATGATTTGGTTTCAAGCTTATCAGGTTGAAACTTTTTCACATAAGCATCATAGCCCCAAACTTTAAGAAACGACAGCTTAGGTTTCTTGCTAAACCACAGTTCATATGGTGTCATCTCAACGGATTTAGATGGTGTCGTATTTAACGTGAATGCATCTGTCTCTAATGCATAACCCCAAAACGATAGTGATAAATTGGTAAGAGACATCATAGATTGCACCATATCTAATAAAGTACGGTTATGACGTTCGGACACACCATTACGCTGTGGTGTTCCAGGTGGCGTGAGTTGCGAAACTATTCCACATCGTTTCAAATGAAGACCAAACTCGTAACTCAAATATTCGTCTCCGTGATCAGATCATAGAAACTTTATTTTCTTGTTATGTTGATTTTCCACTTCACTCTGAAATTCTTTAAACTTTTAAAATGTTTCAGACTTATGCTTCATCAAGTAGATATACCCATATCTGCTCAAATCATCTGTGAAGGTCAGAAAATAATGATACCCACCGCGAGCCTCAACACTCATCGGATCACATACATCAGTATGTATTGTTTCCAATAAGTCAGTTGCTTGCTCCATTGTTCCGGAGAACGGAGTCTTAGTTATTTTCCCATGAGGCATGGTTCGCAAGCATCAAATGATTCATAATCAAGTGATTCCAAAAGCCCATCAGCATGGAGTTTCTTCATGCGCTTTACACCAATATGACCTAAGCGGCAGTGCCACATATAAGTTGCACTATCATTATTAACTTTGCATCTTTTGGCTTCAATATTATGAATATGTGTATCACTACAATCGAGATTCAATAAACCATTTATATTAAGTGTATGACCATAGAAGGTTTTATTCATGTAAATATAACAACAATTATTCTTTGACTTAAATGAATAACCTATTGCAATAAACATGATCCAATCATATTTATGCTCAACGCAAACACCAAATAACATTTATTTTAGGTTCAACACTAATCCCGAGGGTAAAGGGAGTGTGCGATGGTGATCTTATCAACCTTGGAATCACTTCCAACACACATTGTCACCTTGCCCTCAACTAGTTTCTGTTCATTTTGTAACTCCTGTTTCAAGTTACTAATCATAGCAACTGAACCAGTATCATATACCCAGGGGCTATTATGAACACGAGTAAAGTACACATCAATAATCTGTATATCAAATATACCTTTGTTCACTTTGCCATCCTTCTTATCCGCCAAGTATTTGGGGTAGTTCCGCTTCCAGTGACCATTCCCTTTGCAGTAGAAGCACTTAGTTTCAGGCTTAGGTCTAGCTTTGGGTTTCTTCATGGGAGTGGCAACTTGCTTGTCATTCTTCTTGAAGTTCCCTTTCTTCCCTTGCCCTTTTACTTGAAACTAGTGGTCTTGTCAACCATCAACATTTGATGCTTTTCTTGATTTCTACCTTCGTCGATTTCAGCACCGCGAAGAGCTCGGGAATCGTTTTCGTCATCCCTTGCATATTATAGTTCATCACGAAGTTCCAGTAACTTGGTGATAGTGACTAGAGAACTCTGTCGATCACTATTTTATCTGGAAGATTAACTCCCAATTGATTCAAGTGATTGTAGTACTTAGACAATCTGAGTACATGTTCACTGGTTGAGCTATTCTCCTCCATCTTGTAGGCAAAGTACTTGTCAGAGGTCTCATACCTCTTGACTCGGGCATGAGTCTGAAATACCAATTTCAACTCTTGGAACATCTTATATGCTTTGTGGCGTTCAAAACATTTTGAAGTCCCGGTTCTAAGCCGTAAAGCATGGCGCACTAAACTATCAAGTAGTTATCATATCGAGCTTGCCAAACGTTCATAACTTCTGCATCTGCTCCTGCAATAGGTCCGTCACCTAGTGGTGCATCAAGGACATAATTCTTCTTTGCAGCAATGAGGATAATCCTCATATCACGGACCCAGTCCGCATCATTGCAACTATCATCTTTCAACATAGTTTTTCTCTAGGAACAAATCAAAAATAAACGGGGATCTACATCGCGAGCTATTGATCTACAACATAGTTATGCAAATACTACCAGGACTAAGTTCATGATAAATTAAAGTTCAATTAATCATATTACTTAAGAAATCCCACTTAGATAGACATCCCTCTAATCATCTAAGTGATCACATGATCCATATCAACCAAACCATGTCCGATCATCACGTGAGATGGAGTAGTTTTCAATGGTGAACATCACTATGTTGATCATATCTACTATATGATTCACGCTCGACCTTTCGGTCTCAGTGTTCCGAGGCCATATCTGCATATGCTAGGCTCGTCAAGTTTAACCCGAGTATTGTGCATGTGCAAAACTGGCTTGCACTCATTGTATGTGACCGTAGAGCTTATCACACCCGATCATCACGTGGTGTCTCGGCACGAAGAACTGTTGCAATGGTGCATACTCAGGGAGAACACTTATACCTTGAAATTTTATTAAGGGATCAGCTAATAATGCTACCGTCATACTAAGCAAAATAAGATGCATAAAAGATAAACATCACATGCAATCAAAATATGTGACATGATATGGCCATCATCATCTTGTGCCTTTGATCTCCATCTCCAAAGTACCATCATGATCTCTATCGTCACCGGCATGACACCATGATCTCCATCATCTTGATCTTTATCAACATGTCATCACATGGACGTCTCGCCAACGTACGCGTAATGTCGGTCTGAGCCGCTTCATCCAACAATGTCGCTGAATCAAGAATCAACTAGTGACGACAAGCAATATGTATATACCCACGCCCACAACTCCTTTGTGTTCTACTCGTGCATATAACATCTACGCTTAAACTTGGCTCTGATACCACTGTTGGGGAACACAGTAATTTCAAAAAAATTCCTACTCACATACAAGATTTATCTACGTGATGCATACCAACAAGAGGGAAGAGTGTTGTCCATGTACCCTCGTAGACCATAAGCGGAAGCATTATGACAACCCGGTTGTCGGTGTCAAAACCGGCGGATCTCGGGTAGGGGGCCCCGAACTGTGCGTCTAAGGCGGATGGTAACAGGAGGCAGGGGACATGATGGTTACCCAGGTTCGGGCCCTCTCGATGGAGGTAAAACCCTACATCCTGCTTGATTGATCTTGATGATATGAGTATTAGAAGAGTTGATCTACCACGAGATCGTAGAGGCTAAAGCCTAGAAGCTAAACTATGGTATGATTGTATGTTGTCCTACGGACTAAACCCTCCGGTTTATATAGACACCGGAGGGGGCTAGGATTACACAGAGTTGGTTACAAGGGAGGATATCTACATATCCGTATTGTCAAGCTTGCCTTCTACGCCAAGGAAAGTCCCATCTGGACACGGGACGAAGTCTTCGATCTTGTATCTTCATAGTCCAACAATCCGGCCAAAGCATATAGTCCGGCTGTCTGGAGACCCCCTAATCCAGGACTCCCTCAGTAGCCCCTGAACCAGGATTCAATGACGATGAGTCCGGCGCGCAGTTTTGTCTTTGGCATTGCAAAGCGGGTTCCTCCTCCGAATACTCCACAGAAGATTTTGAACACAAGGATAGTGTCCGGCTCTGCAAAACAAGTTCCACATACCACCATAGAGAGAATAATATTTCCACAAATCCAATCTGCTGACACGTTTGACAGCATGGCATCATGTCATGGCCCGGTCATTATTCAAACCATTTTTCTCAACCAGCACCGCATATATCGCGGGGCGGCTTTCTTGACACGTCTTGTCAAAGCAGAGATCGTGTCCCCCTTATTACGGGATACTCATCAATACGGACGTGGGTAACCCAACCGCGCCATCAATTACGGCGCTTGGGGAATAAGTGATTTTACCAGGCAAGTGGGGAGGCGCATCGCCGCTTCCGCCCTTATAAAGGGACAAGGATTCACCCCTTTTACCCACGCCTTCTACCTCCTTGCTTATCCATTCTCACACACTCGAGCTCCAGCGCCCAAGTTTGCGTTTTTCTTCTCAAATCACTCCAAGCATGTCTGGAGCAGGAGGCAAGTGGATGGTCTCCTCCGTCATGGAGGAGCACATCGCAAAGTTATGGGAAGCTGGATATCTGGCCGCGGATATCGCGCACTGGCTACCAGATGCGGGGCTGATCATCCCTAGGCCTGAACCCCATGAGAGGGTAGTTTTTCTTACCCACTTCATCCACGGACTGGGATTTCCCCTCCACCCGTTTGTCCGCGGGCTCATGTTTTACTACGGGCTGGATTTTCATGATCTGGCCCCCAATTTCATCCTCAACATCTCGGCGTTTATCATCGTGTGCGAGGCCTTCCTTCACATCAGGCCCCACTTCGGCCTATGGCTGAAAACCTTCAATGTTAAACCGAAGGTGGTGGTCAGCCAGCAAGCATAGTGCGGAGGCGCCATGGTGGTCAAAATGCCTAACGTCACCTGGCTCGAGGGCTACTATGTGGATACCATAAAGGGGTGGCAATCGGGGTGGTTCTACATCACCGAGCCGTGCGACACCAACTGGGTGGCGGCCCCCAAATTTTGATCCGGAATCCCCACGCGGCTCACCTCCTGGAAAGAGAAGGGCATGTCCTGGGGTTCTCCGGTAGAGCTGACCGGACTCCAGACCTGCATCAGGAACATGATGAGCAAGAAAATCAAGCTTGTCAACGTGGTCCACGTCATGCTCTTCCGCCGGATCCTCCCGTGTCAACGACGGGCATTCAATTTGTGGGAGTTCGACCCGGCCAAGCACCAAATGCTGCGAGAGCTCTTCGACATGACGCACAAGGACGTCTGGAGGGTGCTGTTCAAGGGCGCCGAGGTACCTCCTTCCCTCACGGATGACCGCGGACTCAGCGTAAAGCGCCATGCCAATCCGGTAAGTTTTTATATCTCACAGGGTATTTATTTGCCCCAGTTAAATCATGTGCGGGATCTAAGATTGCATGTCATTAACAGGACTAGATAAAGACAGCGGAGCAGCTCGATTGCCCAGCCCCCTACCTGAAGATCCTGCATATGCTCTCCTAACAGAGATGCTGGCTCCGGCACCTTACGAGGTGCCGGTGAAGAAGACCAAGAAGAAGGCCACGGGGACCCGGAAGGGTCTCCGGTGCAAGGTTGTATCGGACTCATCGTCCGATGACTCCGACGCGCACTCCTCCCATGCAAACGAGGAGGAGGAGAAAAGTCCCCCCCCCCCAGCCGGGGGAGACAAGAAAAGGAAGGCCGACCCAACCAGGGAGGCCGAAGGGTCCAAGAAGGGAAGGACCCTCCCTCCGGACTGCTCCACGACGGCCGCCTATAGCGGCGACGAGTGGTTACCCAGGGAGAAGCCCCTAGCGAAGTCGTAAGTATCCGGACACCATAGTAATTCATGGTATGTCTTATTGCACTGCTTCTCATTACACCGCATATGATTATGTTGTCCGTCCCGAGCTCATCTCGACGTAGATTCGTCGGACGGTTCATTGGACTCGTCGGATATGAATAGTGATTCACTTCCGACCGCCTCCACCCCTTGCCCTATGGACAATGTCGAGGTGTTGTCCCGAAAGGCACTGAGCCGAGGGGAGGTAGTCCTGGGGGCGCCTCGAGGCAACCTTCCGGACCCTAGGCGCGAAGGGAGCAAGACTCTCACGGGCTCCAAGTTCGGCCCCCAGCCGAATACTGCTCGGAACCTTCGGTGGTTCCGGACTCCGGCAGGCGATCCCCCGTTAAGGGGGGCAAGCCGCCCATGCCAGTGTCCTCTGTCCATCCAGAGGCAACGGAAAATGGAAGCGCTTCACGGCGCTTCCATCGACGAAGAGCACCACACTATCATGAGTGTGGTGATCGAGAAAGTTTAGTCCGCCAAAAACGGACTGACCGAAGCTTGCGCCAACCTCCTAACAGGCTTTGAGGTAAGCAATCAAAATATAAGAAAATATTACCGCATGGACAGTAGCCCATGATGCTCTGTTCGGCGTTCACGAAGAAAGGCCGAATAGAGGATCAAATGATAACTCAGGAGTCTAATCAGAATATGTCTATGTGTATGTGCAGGCTTCACTGTTGGCCGCTGCCGCACGTATTGCGGATGTCTCTGCACTGAAGCAAGACCTGGAGCAGTCCGAGGACGAGCTCGGCCTTACCAAGAGGCAGCTTGAGGTGAGCAAAGGTAAGCAATACCTTGTCTATATATTTAAAAATAAGTTTGGGTATAAAGTAAGAGGATCATCATGAATTTGCCAGGGGCCACGACCGAAGTGGCGACCCTGAAGAAGGTGATGTCCGAGGCCGAAGACAAAGTGGCCAAGGAGCGCATTGAGCGGGAAAAGCAAGAAGCCCGAGTAGGCGAGGTGCAGCAAGAGCTCGAGGCTCTCGCCAAAAAATACGAGTCCTTGGAGCTTGACTCTAAGACGCGAGAGTCCGAGCTTGCGAAGGTGCTTGAAAGCGCCCGGAGCGCCAAGACTGAAGCCCACAGGCCCTCCAGGAGATTGATGTAGTGAAGAAGATAGCAGTGGGTAAGGCATTCATTATGCAAAGCAAGCATGTGAAGGAAACTTTCCTTTTACTTACCCGAGTTCGGAGCTCTCCAAGAGCGTTCACAGATCTTCCCCGCAGTGTACTGGATGCCGTGGAGTTTTACCGAGCTGAGGAGGGGAGCCCGACGAAAAAGTTGTTCTGGTCTCAGTATACTGGGACCAAACACCCAATGCCCTTGAGCGACTAGCTGAAGCAATTGGTCAAGCTTCACAAGGCGGCCGGACAGGCCATGAAGGGTCTTATAGTCCGAATATGGCCTGGCAAGCCCCTGCCCGGTAGCTACTTCGGTCTGGTGAGGCGGCTTGTGGATGCATGCCCACGGCTTGAAGTCATAAAGCGGTCCGTCTGCATCGAGGGTGCGCGCAGGGCTTTTGCCCGGGCGAAGGTGCACTGGGCGAAGCTGGACGCCGTGAAGCTGGTGAAGGAGGGGCCGCCGGAGGGCAAGGAGCATCGCTGCTCTGAAATGTATTATGAGAGTGTCCTGAAGGGTTCCCGCCTTGTGGCGGATGAATGTGCCAGAGATGTAATTTTTGAATGAACACGCTCATGTGATCCTGTAATGTGAAATGAGTTCATTTGCGCTAGCAACACTTTTTTAATTTAAAATATTGCCTTCTGTGCGGCCGTTTATAAAATCTGAGAGTTGGCCAGTCGTCGGCTTCTGCCCCCATGTAACTAGTACTGGGGTGTTCGGGATAAACCTGAGCACTCTTTATCCCAATTTTGGGTCCTTCGAGGGAGGTGTTCAGCGAAACGAACCAGGCAATCGGACTATAAGGATTTATCACTCTCACTTAGCCATAGAAGTCTACAATTTTAAATTTTGGCGAAGCCCCTAGTATTCGGAAGGCCGGATTTGGGGCGCTATACACGCCTAAGTCGGGCAAGGCCAACTCCTCGCCCTAAGCGGAAAAAGTCTTTAAGGACTTGAGACCTCTCGAACAGTGACCAGCTCTCGCCTTATCATGACAGTCAGTTTTTGGCTTTCTCTACTGAGGTGCTCGTCCGGAAGAACCGGGACACAATCGCAGTAGTTCTCCCAGCGCTACCTTAGCCGATATAGCGGAACGTAAGGTACCAAAGCATGGGAGTCAGGCAAACCCAACTATTGACCCAAGACATGATTCGGAGCTGATGCATATAATGTTATAAGTTCGGGGTGCCGCACTGTCGAAAGTGTTCGGACTTCTCACGCCGTATTATGGGGTAAACGAAAGCCCCTGGCGTACTGATCGTACCCGAATGTACTGGTGCAGATTGTCGTAAATGAACATATAAGAAAAAGGGGATGAATAATGCAATAATAGACTAATGCTATGCATTGTTATTTAAATAATACATCGAATTATGCTGATACAAGTAGTGCAATAAGCAGAAAGTAGGACTATTTGACATGTCCTATCCAAGGGCAAGCTGCGTATGGATAGTAGAAAGCGGGTATATCGATTATTATTAGAGACCACCTGAGGGTTCCCCTGTACATCTTAGCTTCTTGCCTCCTTGGTTGTTCCTTCCCGTAATGTGTCCAGCAATCGTACTGCCGGAAAGGGCTTCTAGAGAGTTAGGTCCTGAAAGAGAAAAAATGATAAAGGTATACAACCCCTAGGGCGGTCAAGCCGCATTGCGAGACGTGCCCTAATCGTGCCCCTGCCTATGTCCATGGTATTTTCAGTGCGTAATTATGTACGCGCGGCACGGATTTCATCGCTTGACTGGGACTGGGACGGGGGCCAAATTGCTAGCGAGCTCTGAACGTGCCAGGCGATGCTGTTGCAGTTTACTCCGGACTCGCTTGAAGGTGTCCGGGGGCTGTATCGCTGAATTAGTGGTTTGTCTTAAAAGGCTGCTTTGTGCTTCTGCTGCGAGGACCGCAGTGTGCTCTTCCGTGCGGAGCGAGCGTTCAGTGTTTCCATTCACTATTATGACCCCTAGGTCCTGGCATCTTGAGCTTGAGGTATGTGTAATGCGGTACCGCATTGAATTTTGCAAATGCGGTTCGCCCGAGCAGTGTGTGATAGCCACTGCAAAACGGGACGATATCGAAGATTAACTCCTCGATTCGGAAGTTGTCCGGAGATCCGAAGACCACTTCCAGTGTGATTGAGCCCATACAATGGGCCTCTACACCTAGGATGACGCCCTTAAAGGTGGTTTTGATGGGTTTGATCCTTGAGGGATCTATACCCATTTTTCGCATTGTATCCCGATAGAGCAGGTTCAGGTTGCTGCAGCCGTCCATAAGGACTCGAGTGAGGTGAAATCCATCGATGATGGGGTCTAGGACCAGTGCGGCGTATCCTCCATGACGGATGGTAGTGGGGTGGTCCCTGCGATGAAAGGTGATCGGACAAGCGGACCATGGGTTGAACTTTGGGGCGACGGGCTCCATCGCATAGACGTCCCTTAGTGCACGCTTCTGTTTCCACTTGGGAATGTGGGTTGCATATATCATGTTCACCGTCTTCACTTGTGGGGGGAACCTCTTCTGTCCTCCCGTGTTCGGCGGCCGGGGCTCCTCCTCGTCATCACTATGCAGCCCCTTGTCCTTGTTTTCGGCATTTAACTTGCCGGCCTGCTTGAACACCCAGCATTCTCTGTTGGTGTGATTGGCTGGCTTGTCGGGGGTGTCGTGGACTTGACACGAGCGATCCAGTATGCGATCCAAACTGGACGGAGCCGGAGTACTTATTTTGAATGGCTTTTTCCGCTGACCGGATCTAGAGCCTCTGAATCCGGCATTGGCTGTCGTATCATCGGTGTTATCGCCGTTGTTGCGGCGCTTTGGTCTATTGTGACGTGGTCTGCCATTGGCATCTTTGGTATCTGAGGTGCCCGGATTCCTTGATGTGTTGTTGCTGCGAGCCAGCCAGCTATCCTCGCCCGCGCAAAAGCGGGTCATGAGTGTCGTGAGGGCTGCCATAGACTTCGGCTTCTCCTGGCCGAGGTGCCGGGCAAGCCACTCGTCACGGATGTTATGTTTGAATGCTGCTAAGGCCTCTGCATCCGGACAGTCGACAATTTGGTTTTTCTTAGTTAGGAACCGTGTCCAGAATTGCCTGGCCAATTCCCCTGGCTGCTGAGTTATATGGCTCAAGTCATCAGCATCCGGTGGTCGCACATAAGTGCCCTGGAAGTTGTCAAGGAATGTGTCTTCCAAATCCTCCCAACTGCCGAGAGAGTCTGCTAGCAAGCTATTCAGCCAATGCCGAGCTGGTCCTTTGAGTTTTAGTGGGAGGTACTTCATGGCATGTAGATCATCACCGCAAGCCATGTGGATGTGAAGGAGGAAATCCTCAATCCATACAACGGGATATGTTGTACCATCATACGATTTGATATTTACGGGTTTAAAACCCTCCGGGAATTCGTGATCCATAACTTCATCAGTGAAGCATAGGGGGTGTGCGGCGCCTTTGTGCCGGGCTATATCACGACGCAGTTCATATGAGTCTTGTCTGCTGTATTCGGCCCTGCCGGATTTACCTTTAGTGTATCCGGCGCGACGGTCATCGTCCCGCGTTGGCGCGTGCCCCCGTGACCCGTATATTGACCTTGCATGTTTTGCCCTGCTGTCCAATATGTCTCGCAGGTCCCGTGTGTTGCCCCGGGCCTTGGTATTTTTGATTGAGTGGCGGCGGGGTGCAGGCTGAACTTCGGGCTGAAACGCCTCTCTGGCTCGGCCATGCGGTGGCCGGTCAGCCGCATCGTACACTGGTGATGGAGGTTTCAATGCTTCCTCCTCGAGGTGAGGTAGCAACCTGCGTTTTGGGTAACTCTTGGAGGGGCGCTCGAGTTCGTATTCCTCGGCCGCAAGGACTTCAGTCGATCTGTCTGCTAGCAAGTCTTGATCAGCTTGAAGCTATTGTTGCTTTTTCTTCAGGCTATTTGCTGTGGCCATAAGCCGGCGCTTGAAGTGCTCCTGCTCGAGGGATCCACGGGCATGATAAATTCTTTGTCGCTGAGGCTCACCTTGTCTTCGGAGAGAGGCATGTAATTATCCTCCTCTGATTCTCCATCTGCTGCCTGCTCTGGAGGGCTAGCTTGTTCACCCTCCCGCTCTACATCGTGCTGAAGGGGATTGTGGTTGTCTTCGGCACTATCCGAAGTGTTATTGTCTCTTGTGCCGGTATCACTACTTTTGCTGTGGCGGGACTTAGAGCAGCGCTGCTGACAAGGCGCTTGGGTTGCTTCTTGGAGGGGTCATCCTCCGTTGTCTCGTCGCCATTGCCTTCTTTGGGGGTGTCCACTATGTATATATCATATGATGAGGTGGCGGTCCACTGCCTTGTGGCCGGTGGTTCCTGTTCGTCTCCTCTATCGTCGTCCATACCGTCGATGTCTTCGGAGTCGAAGTCGAGCATGTCGGTTAAATCGTCGACAGTGGCTACTAAGTGGGTGGTGGGTGGGCAGCGAATTTCTTCGTCGTCCGCATCCCATTCTAGCCGGACATAATCCGTCCAAGGTTCTCCTGACAAGGAGAGAGACCTTAATGAATTTAGCACATTGCCGAAAGGGGAGTGCTGAAAGATATCCGCAAAGGTGAAATCCATGATCGACGCCTGGTCGGATTCGTTAGGCACGGATATAGGCGGCTCGGAGTCCGTGGCCGGAGACGAATCTAGTGGTTCGGCGACACGGCTCTCGTAAGGGGTGAAGTCAGTATCCGGCTCCATCGCCACTGAGAGTGCGGCCTCCTGCGGGGTCTATCCCTCCGTCCTTGGATGGCGCAATTTGCTCCGGATTGAAGGCCGGAGTAGTTGCAGATACGATCTCCCGAACACTGTCTGACGGCAAAGTTACGTCATGCTCGTCGTGATTGTACGGCGCACCTGACATGGGCTCGAATCCGTCAAAGATCAAGTCTCCACGGATGTCGGCAGTGTAGTTTAAGTTTCCGAACCTGACCTGATGGCCAGGGGCGTAGCTCTCGATCTGCTCCAGATGGCCAAGCGAATTGGCCCGCAGTGCGAAGCCGCCGAATACGAAGATCTATCTGGGGAGGAAAACCTCACCTTGGACTGCATCGTTACCGATGATCGAAGGGGCCATCGAGCCTTATGGTGACGGCACAGGGGAACTCTCAATGAAAGCACCAATGTCGGTGTCAAAACCGGCGGATCTCGGGTAGGGGGCCCCGAACTATGTGTCTAAGGCGGATGGTAACAAGAGGCAGGGGACACGATGTTTACCCAGGTTCGAGCCCTCTCGATGGAGGTAAAACCCTACGTCCTGCTTGATTGATCTTGATAATATGAGTATTACAAGAGTTGATCTACCACGAGATCATAGAGGCTAAACCCTAGAAGCTAGCCTATGGTATGATTGTATGTTGTCCTACGGACTAAACCCTCCGGTTTATATAGACACCGGAGGGGGCTAGGGTTACACAGAGTCGGTTACTGATAACCCACAAGTATAGGGGATCACAACAGCTTTCGAGGGTAGAGTATTCAACCCAAATTTATTGATTCGACACAAGGGGAGCCAAAGAATATTCTCAAGTATTAGCAGCTGAGTTGTCAATTCAACCACACCTGGAAACTTAGTATCTGCAGCAAAGTGTTTAGTAGCAAAGTAATATGATAGTGGTGGTAGCAGCAACAAAAGTAAAGACAGCAAAAGTAATGTTTTTTGTATTTTGTAGTGATTGTAACAGTAACAGCGGGAAAGTAAATAAGCGAGAACCAGTATATGGAAAACTCGTAGGCACCGGATCAGTGATGGATAATTATGTCGGATGTGGTTCATCATGTAACAGTCATAACATAGGGTGACACAGAACTAGCTCCAATTCATCAATGTAATGTAGGCATGTATTCCGTATATAGTCATATGTGCTTATGGAAAAGAACTTGCATGACATCTTTTGTCCTACCCTCCCGTGGCAGCGGGGTCCTATTGGAAACTAAGGGATATTAAGGCCTCCTTTTAATAGAGAACCGGAACAAAGCATTAGCACATAGTGAATACATGAACTCCTCAAACTATGGTCATCACCAGGAGTGGTCCCGATTATTGTCACTTCGGGGTTGCTGGATCATAACACATAGTAGGTGACTATAGACTTGCAAGATAGGATCAAGAACTCACATATATTCATGAAAACATAATAGGTTCAGATCTGAAATCATGGCACTCGGGCCCTAGTGACAAGCATTAAGCATAGCAAAGTCATAGCAACATCAATCTCAGAACATAATGGATACTAGGGATCAAACCCTAACAAAACTAACTCGATTACATGATAAATCTCATCCAACCCATCACCGTTGAGCAAGCCTACGATGGAATTACTCACGCACGGTGGTGAGCATCATGAAAATGGTGATGGAGGATGGTTGATGATGACGATGCCGACGAATCCCCCTCTCTGGAGCCCCGAACGGACTCCAGATCAGCCCTCCCGAGAGGTTTTAGGGCTTGGCGGCGGCTCCGTATCATAAAACGTGATGATTTCTTCTCTCTGGGTTTTTTCTCTCCGAAAGCAAATATATAGAGTTGGAGTTGGCGTCGGAGGGCATCCAGGGGGGCCATGAGGTAGGGGGCGCGCCCCCACCCTCGTGAGAAGGGTGTGGGCCCCCTGGTCTTCATCTTTGGCGAGGATTTTTTATTATTTTTTCTAAGATGTTCCGTGGAGTTTCAGGTCATTTTGAGAATATTTGTTTTCTGCACATAAAACAACACCATGGCAATTCTGCTGAAAACAGCGTCAGTCCGGGTTAGTACCATTCAAATCATACAAGATAGAGTCCAAAACAAGGGAAAAAGTGTTTGGAAAAGTAGATATGACGGAGACGTATCAACTCCCCCAAGCTTAAACCCTTGCTTGTCCTCAAGCAATTCAGTTGACAAACTGAAAGAAAGAAAGAAAAACTTTTACAAACTCTGTTTGCTCTTGTTGTTGTAACTATGTCAAGCCAGCATTCAAGTTTTCAGCATAGATCATAACTAACCACATTTGCAATAATTCCCAGGTCTCATGATTACTCATATCAATAGCATAATCAACTAGCAAGTCATAATAATAAATCTCGGATGACAACACTTTCTCAAAACAATCATAATATGATATAACAAGATGGTATCTCGCTAGCCCTTTCTGAGACCGCAAAACATAAATGCAGAGCACCTTTAAAGATCAAGGACTGACTAGACATTGTAATACATGGTAAAAGAGATCCAATCATAGTCATACCCAATATAAATTAACAGTGATGAATGCAAATGACGGCTGTGCTCTCCGGCTAGTGCTTTTTAATAAGAGGGTGATGGCTCAACATAAAAGTAAATGGATAGGCCCTTCGTAGAGGGAAGCAGGGATTTGTAGAGGTGCCAGAGCTCAGTTTTGAAATAGAGATAAATTGTATTTTGAGCGGTATACTTTCATTGTCAACGTAACAACTAAGAGATGGCGATATCTTCCATGCTAAACACATTATAGGCGGTTCCCAAATAGAATGGTAAAGTTTATACTCCCCCTCCACCAACAAGCATCAATCCATGGTTTGCTCAAAACAACGAGTGCCTCCAACATACATCAGGTCCCAGGGGAAGTTTTGTTTGCAATTAATTTTGATTTAGTTTGCATAAAGCATGGGACTGGGCATCCCGGTGACAAGCCATTTTCTCGTGAGTGAGGAGCGGAGTCCACTCCTCTTGAGAATAACCCGCCTAACACGGAAGATAAGGACATCCTTTGTTGATACATGAGCTATTCGAGCATACAAAACAGAATGTTTATTTGAAGGTTTAGAGTTTGGCACATACAAATTTATTTGGAACGGCAGGTAGATACCGCATATAGGAAGGTATAGTGGTCTCATCTGGAATAACTTTGGGGTTTAAGGGATTGGATGCACAAGCAGTATTCCCGCTTAGTACAGGTGAAGGCTAGCAAAAGACTGGGAAGCGACCAACTAGAGAGCGACAACAGCCATGTACATGCATTAAAATTAATAAACATTGGATGCAAGCATGAGTAGGATATAATCCACCATGAACATAAATATCGTGAAGGCTATGTTGATTTGTTTCAACTACATGCGTGAACATGTGCCAAGTCAAGTCACTTAAATCATTCAATGGAGGATACCACCCCATCATACCACATCATAATCATCTCAATAGCATGTTGGCACACAAGGTAAACCATTATAACTCATAGCTAATCAAGCATGGCACAAGCAACTATGATCTCTAATTGTCATTGCAAACATGTTTATTCATAATAAGCTGAATCAAGAACGAGGGACTCATCATATTTACAAAAACAAAAGAGGTCGAGTTCATACCAGCTTTTCTCATCTCAGTCAGTCCATCATATATCATCATAATTGCCTTTCACTTGCACGACCGAATAGTGTGAATAACAATAAGAGTGCACGTGCATTGGACTAAGCTGGAATCTGCGAGCATTCAATAAACAGGAGAAGACAAGGCAATATGGGCTCTGGGTTGAATCAACAATAATGCATATAAGAGCCACTTCAACAATTTAATATGATAGTGGTGGTAGCGGCAACAAAAGTAAAGACAGCAAAAGTAATGTTTTTGGTATTTTGTAGTGATTGTAACAGTAACAGCGGGAAACTAAATAAGCGAGAACCATTATATGGAAAACTCGTAGGCACCGGATCAGTGATGGATAATTATGCCGGATGCGGTTCATCATGTAACAGTCATAACATAGGGTGACACAGAACTAGCTTCAATTCATCAATGTAATGTAGGCATGTATTCCGTATATAGTCATACGTGCTTATGGAAAAGAACTTGGATGACATCTTTTGTCCTACCCTCCTGTGGCAGCGGGGTCCTATTGGAAACTAAGGGATATTAAGGCCTCCTTTTAATAGAGAACCAGAACAAAGCATTAGCACATAGTGAATACATGAACTCCTCAAAATATGGTCATCACCGGGAGTGGTCCCGATTATTGTCACTTCGGGGTTGCCGGATCATAACACATAGTAGGTGACTATAGACTTGCAAGATAGGATCAAGAACTCACATATATTCATGAAAACATAATAGGTTCAGATCTGAAATCATGGCACTCGGGCCCTAGTGACAAGCATTAAGCATAGCAAACTCATAGTAACATCAATCTCATAACATAATGGATACTAGGGATCAAACCCTAACAAAACTAACTTGATTACATGATAAATCTCATCCAACCCATCACCGTCCAGCAAGCCTACGATGGAATTACTCACGCACGGCGGTGAGCATCATGAAATTGGTGATGGAGGATGGTTGATGATGACGATGGCGACGAATCCCCCTCTCCGGAGTCCCGAACGGACTCCGGATCAGCCCTCCCGAGAGGTTTTAGGGCTTGGCGGCGGCTCCGTATCATAAAACGCGATGATTTCTTCTCTCTGATTTTTTCTCTCCGAAAGCAAATATATAGAGTTGGAGTTGGCGTTGGAGGGCATCCAGGGGGCCCACGAGGTAGGGGGCGCCCCCCCCCCACCCTCATGAGAAGGGTGTGGGCCCCCTGGTCTTCATCTTTGGCGAGGATTTTTTATTATTTTTTCTAAGATGTTCCGTGGAGTGTCAGGTCATTCCGAGAATATTTGTTTTCTGCACATAAAACAACACCATGGCAATTCTGCTGAAAGCAGCGTTAGTCCGAGTTAGTTCCATTCAAATCATACAAGATAGAGTCCAAAACAAGGGCAAAAGTGTTTGGAAAAGTAGATACGACGGAGACATATCAGTTACAAGGGAGGAGATCTACATATCCATATTGCCAAGCTTGCCTTCTACGCCAAGGAAAGTCCCATCCAGACACGGGATGAAGTCTTCAATCTTGTATCTTCATAGTCCAACAATCCGGCCAAAGGATATAGTCCGGCTATCCGGAGACCCCCTAATCCAAGACTCCCTCAGCGGTTGATGTAGTCGAACGTCTTCACGATCCAACCGATCCTAGCACCGAAAGTACGGCACCTCCGCGATCTGCACACGTTTAGCTCAGTGACGTCCCATGAACTCTTGATCCAGCTGAGTGTCGAGGGAGAGCTTCGTCAGCACGACGGTGTGATGACGGTGATGATGAAGCTACCGGTGTCGGGCTTCGCCTAAGCACTACGACGATATGACCGAGGTGGATTATGGTGGAGGGGGGCACCACACACGGCTAAAAGCAATCAACTTGTGTGTCCTAGGGTGCCCCCTGCCCCCGTATATAAAGGAGCAAGGGGGAGGCCGGCCGGCCCTAGGGGCGTGCCAAGGGAGGAGGAATCCTCCTCCTAGTAGGAGTAGGATTCCTCCTTTCCTAGTCCTACTAGGAGGATAAGGGGAAAGAGGGAAAGGAGAGGAAGAGGCGAAGGAATATGGGGGCGCGCCCCCCTCCCTAGTCCAATTTGGACTCCCTATAGGGAGGGGGTGTGGCTACCCCTCGTGGGCTGCCTCCCCTCTTCCCTATGGCCCATGTAGGCCCAATCTTTCCCCGGGGGGTTCTGGCAACCCTCCGGCACTCCGGTTTTCTCCGAAATCACCTGGAACACTTCCGGTGTCTGAATATAGTCATCCAATATATCAATCTTTATGTCTCAACCATTTCGAGACTCCTTGTCATGTCCGTGATCATATATGGGACTCCGAACTAATTTCGGTACATCAAAACACATAAACTCATAATATTGATCGTCACCGAACGTTAAGCATGCGGACCCTATGGGTTCGATAACTATGTAGACATGACCGAGACACATCTCTGGTAAATAACCAATAGCGGAACCTAGATGTTCATATTGGCTCCCACATATTCTACAAAGATCTTTATCGGTGAAACCGCATAACAACATACGTTGTTCCCTTTGTCATAGATATGTTACTTGCCCGAGATTTGATCGTCGGTATCTCAATACCTAGTTCAATCTCGTTACCGGCAAGTCTCTTTACTCGTTCTGTAATGCAACATCCCGCAATGAACTCATTAGTTACATTGCTTGCAAGGCTTATAGTGATGTTCATTACCGAGAGGGCCCAGAGATACCTCTCCGACAATTGGAGTGACAAATCCTAATCTTGATCTGTGCCAACTCAACAAACACCATCGGAGACACCT
Organism: Triticum aestivum; assembly: GCF_018294505.1. NCBI lineage: Eukaryota > Viridiplantae > Streptophyta > Magnoliopsida > Poales > Poaceae > Triticum > Triticum aestivum. The sequence goes on from NC_057806.1 coordinate 350,881,318, forward strand.
ATAGGACATCTTTATAATCACCCAGTTACGTTGTGACGTTTGATAGCACACTAAGTGTTCCTCCATTATTCGGGAGTTGCATAATCTCATAGTCATAGGAACATGTATAAGTTATGAAGAAAGCAATAGCAATAAACTAAACGATCATAGTGCTAAGCTAACGGATGGGTCTTGTCCATCACATCATTCTCTAATGATGTGACCCCGTTCATCAAATGACAACACATGTCTATGGCTAGGAAACTTAACCATCTTTGATTAATGAGCTAGTCTAGTAGAGGCATACTAGGGACACTCTGTTTGTCTATGTATTCACACACGTACTAAGTTTCCGGTTAATACAATTCTAGCATGAATAATAAACATTTATCATGATATAAAGAAATATAAATAACAACTTTATTATTGCCTCTAGGGCATATTTCCTTCAGTGTTAACTAAAAGTGGAAAGAAATATTTTATGAGATTGATTGATGATTCCACTAGATTATGCTATGTGGATTTATACTAAGGATGAGGCTCTACACTACTTTAAAATCTATAATGCAAAAGTTGAGAACCAACTTGGAAACAAAATAAAACGAGTTCGGTCTAATCATGGTCGAGAGTATTTTTCTAATGAGTTTGATTTATTTTGTGCGAAACATGGCATTATTCATGAGAGGATGCTCCCTATTCACCCCAATCAAAGGGGGCTGTCGAATGGAAAAAAAACATACTCTAACAGATTTGGTTAATGCCATGTTAAATGCATAGGTTTTATCCAAGGCATGGTGGGTGGGCTGTATTGACATTATGTCATGTCCTGAATAAAGTTCCATTGAAGGATAATGAGACTACTTCCTATGAGCAATGGGAGAAAAAATAAATACTCTTACTTGTGCACTTGGGGCCGTTCGGCGATAGTCAATGTGCTGATAAACAAAAAGCGTAAGTTGGGACCAAAGACTGTGGACTGCCTTTTTCTGGCTATGCCAAGCATGGCGTCGTCTATATATTTCTAGTGGTGAAATCTGATGTACACGACGTGAAGGTCGGTACGACCATGGAGTCTAAAGATGCTACTTTTTTAGGATATTTTTCCCATGAGAGATATGCAAAGCACTTCTAGACTGGAATCTGATGAGACTCCTGAACTTGTGCTACTTGTGAGATGCGTTGGAAATTCCTCGAAGAGGATAGGATGATGCAGTACAGTAGATATAAGTATTTTCCTCAGTTAAGAACCAAGGTTATCAATCCAGTAGCAGAACAACGCGGAACCTTGTTAGCAGTACCTGCACACACAAAAGCAAATGCTTGCACCCAACGTGATGAAGGGGTTGTCAATCCCATTGGCGGTTATTTGCGAGGATCAAATCTCATAGTGGAGATAGCTCATAGTGGAGATAGATAAAATAAAATACATGATAAAATAATGGTAATAAAATTGCAACAAAGAATTTTTGGATTTTATATATGATAAAAGTAGACCCGGGGGCCATAGTTTCTGCTAGAGGCTTTTCTCTCGAACACAAAAGCATATGGTAGGCAATCAAATTGTTGTTGGGCAATTTATAGAAAAGCGCATAGTTATGACAATATTCAAGACAATGATCATGTATATAGGCATCACGTTCGAGACAAGTAGACTGACTCCTGCCTGCATCCACTATAATTACTCACACCCATGGACCATTATCCAGCATGCATCTAGGGTATTAAGTTGATAAAACGGAGTAACGCCTTAAGCAAAGATGACATGATGTAGACAAAGTAAATCCAACAAATATGAATAAACCCCGTCGTTTTCCCCTTAATGGCAACAATATAAATATGTGTCTTGTCCCCTACTATGTTACTAGGATATAGAGCACCGTAAGATTGAACCCATTACAAAGCACCTCTTCCATTGCAAGATTAGTCGATCTAGTTGGCCAAACTAAACAGATAAATCAGAGAGAGATACAAATCTATAATAATCATGCATAAAAGAATTCAGAAAAGACTCAAATATTTCTCATGAATAATCTGATCATAAACCCACAATTCATCGAATCCCAACAAACACACCGCAAAAGAAGATTACATCGAATAGAACTCTGAGAACATCGAGGAGAACATTGTATTGAAGATCAAAGAGAGAGAAGAAGCCATCTAGCTACTAGCTATGGACCCGTAGGTTTATGGTGAACTACTCACGCATCATCGGAAGGGCGGTAAGGTTGATGTTTAAGCCCTTCATGATCGATTCCCCCCCTGGCAGAGTACCTGAAAAGGCCTCCAGATGGGATCGCGGAAGAACAAACACTTGGGGCGGCACAAAAAGTGTTTTGGGTGGCTCTCTATTGGTTTCCCGATTTTAGAGAATTTATAGAGGTGGAATTAGGTTGTCATCTCCTTGTTTGCCTTCTGGTCTCCTCTCGAAGCTTCTAGGGTCTCTCCTGTCCAAAAAAATTGTTAAAAAGTTTCATAGCGTTTGGACTTCGTTTGGTACCGATTTTCTGGAAAACCAAAAACAGGCAAAAAAACAGCAACTGGCACTTGGCACTGGGTTAATAGGTTAGTCCCAAAAAATGATATATGATTGCATATAAAACATCCAAGATTGATACTATAATAGCATGCGAAAAACAAAAATTATATATACGTTGGAGACGTATTAACTTGTCATTCTAATGGAATGTTATGAGCACAAAAGTGATGAATGTTCCATGGAGGATGACTAGGTAGCTCCTATTAGGAGCAAGAGACAGAGGACTGCAAAGTCCTTTGGTGATGATTTCCTCGTGTCCCTCGTGGATGACGACACTCCTAGTTCCATTTCAGAAGCTTAAGCATCACCAGATGCTGACTACTGAAAGGATGTGGTCCTTTCCGAGATGGATTCCATCTTGGCTATCGGGGCATGGTATATCATTGATTATCCTTATGGTTACCAGCCATTGGGATGTAAGTGGGTTCTCGAAAAGAAGTTTAGGCCCGTTGGTACTATGAAGAAGAAGTACAAGGTTAGGCTTGTGGCCAAGGGGTTATACCCAAAAAGAAGAAGATCTCATCGATACTTGCTCACATGTGACTAGACTGACAACCATTCAAGTGTTACTCTCGTTGCCTTCCTCGCATGGTCTTCTCGTCCATCAGATGGATGTTAAGATGGCTTTCCTTAATGGATAGCTAGACGAGGAAATTTACATGAAACGGCCAAATGGCTTTGTAGTAAATGGTCAAGAAAGAAAGGTGTGCAAGCTATTGAAATATTTGTATGGCCTGAAACAAGCACCTAAGCAATTGTGACGCCCCCGATTCAATCGTACACTAATCATGCACGCAAATGTGTACGATCAAGATCAGGGACTCACGGGAAGATATCACAACACAACTCTACAAATAAAATAAGTCATACAAGCATCATAATACAAGCCAGGGGCCTCGAGGGCTCGAATACAAGTGCTCGATCATAGACGAGTCAGCGGAAGCAACAATATCTGAGTACAGACATAAGTTAAACAAGTTTGCCTTAAGAAGGCTAGCACAAACTGGGATATAGACCGAAAGAGGCGCAGGCCTCCTGCCTGGGATCCTCCTAAACTACTCCCGGTCGTCGTCAGCGGGCTGCACGTAGTAGTAGGCACCTCCAGTGTAGTAGTCGTCGTCGACGGTGGCGTCTGGCTCCAGGGCTCCAGCATCTGGTTGCGACAACCAGAAAGAAAGGAAAAGGGGAAAAAGGGGGGAGAAAGCAACCGTGAGTACTCATCCAAAGTACTCGCAAGCAAGGAACTACACTACATATGCATGGGTATATGTGTAAGGAGGCCATATCAGTGGACTGAACTGCAGAATGCCAGAATAAGAGGGGGGATAGCTAATCCTGTCGAAGACTACGCTTCTGGCAGCCTCCGTCTTGCATCAAGTAAAATAGAGTAGATTGAAGTCCTCCAAGTAGCATCTCATAGCATAATCCTACCCGGCGATCCCCTCCTCATATCCCTGAGGTAGAGCGACCACCGGTTGTATCTGGCACTTGGAAGGGTGTGTTTTATTAAGTATCCGGTTCTAGTTGTCATAAGGTCAAGGTACAACTCCAAGTCGTCCTGTTACCGAAGATCACGGCTATTCGAATAGATTAACTTCCCTGCAGGGGTGCACCACATAACCCAACACGCTTGATCCCATTTGGCCAGACACACTTTCCTGGGTCATGCCCGGCCGCGGAAGATCAACACGTCGCAGCCCCACCTAGACAAAACAGAGAGGCCAGCATGCCGGTCTAAACCTAAGCGCACAGGGGTCTGGGCCCATCGCCCATAGCACACCTGCACGTTGCGTGGGCAGCCGGAAGCAGAACTAGCCCCCTTAATACAAGAGCAGGCTTACGTTCCAATCCGGCGCGCGCCGCTCCGTCGCTGACGTCTGAAGTGCTTCGGCTGATACCACGACGTCGGGATACCCATAACTACTCCCACGTAGATGGTTAGTGCGTATAGGCTCGTAGCCGACTCAGATCAAATACCAAGATCTCGTTAAGCGTGTTAAGTGTCCGCGAACGTCGAACAGGGCCAGGCCCACCTGTCTCCTAGGTGGTCTCAACCTGCCCTGTCGCTCCGCCACAAAGTAACAGTCGAGGGCCGTCGGGAACCCAGGCCCACCTCTACCGGGATGGAGCCACCTGTCCTTTCAGCCCCCTCGTCAGAATCACTTGCGGGTACTCAATGAGCTGACCCGACTTTAGTCACCATCTGTATAGTATGTATGTATGTATAGTATATACCCGTGATCACCTCCCAAGTGATCACGGCCCGATAGTATAGCAAGGCAGACTGACTAGAATGTAGGGCCAATGATGATAAACTAGCATCCTATACTAAGCATTTAGGATTGCAGGTAAGGTATCAACAGATGTAGCGACAATGTCAGGCTATGCATCAGAATAGGATTAACGAAAGCAGTAACATGCTACACTACTCTAATGCAAGCAGTATAGAGAAGAATAGGCGATATCTGGTGATCAAGGGGGGGGCTTGCCTGGTTGCTCTGGCAAGAGAGAGGCGTCGTCGGTGACGTAGTCGACCACAGGGGCATCAGCATCGGTCTCGGAGTCTACCGGAAAGGAGTAACGGAGGGGAAACACAATAAATAACGGAGCAATCAAATGTAACACAAAGCAAGACGCGGCAATACGTTGTGCTAGGGGTGACCTAACGTAGGGATGGGCGATACTGGTGAAGGGGGAAACATCCAGGAAAATATCCCCGGTGTTTCGTGTTTTCGGGCAGAGGAGCCGAAGGGGGAAAGTTGCAAGTTTGATATGTTAGGGGTGCGTGGCGGACAAACGGTCTACGTATCCGGATTCGTCTCGTCGTTTTGAGCAACTTTCATGTTGAAAATAATTTAATCCGAGTTACGGATTAAAAGATATGATTTTCCAAAGATTTTATTAATTTCTGGAATTTAATTAATTATCTAATTTAATCCGAAAATGGAATTATGACATCAGCATGATGTCATGTTGACATCAGCAGCCAACATGGATTGACTAAGTCAAACTTACACGTGGGTCCCATTTGTCATACTCTGTTAGCTAATTAACAGTAGTTAATTAGGTAAATTAGTCATTAGGTTAATTAACCTTATTTAGTTAATTTAATCAGAATTAATTAAGTTAACTAATTAGTTAATTAATTAATTAATTAATTAATTTTATTATTAATTATTTACTTATTATATTTTTTTTATTCTCCTTTTTTTTAAATAATAAAAAAAATGTTTTGGGCGTGGGGCCCGCATGTCATAGGCCCCAGGGGCCTATCGGGCACTAATGGTTTCGGGCGCGGGGGCGCCCGACAGGGCCAACCCGGGCGCTGGCCTCGGGTGAGACCAACGGCGCGGCGGGGCCAGCCCGGTCGCCGGCGGGGAAGCCGCAGCAACGTCGGCGAGGCGGGGCAGCGCCCGCGGGGCCAGAGGCAGAGGCGGGGCCTAGGCAGCGGCAGGCTGCAAGAGGACGAGCACGCGCGGGCGGGGCACCGCGGGGTTGGCCGGGTGCGGCTGTCCGCAGGCGCCGGCGGGCGGTGGAGGCAGCAGGGGAGGCTGCAGCGGTGCGGGTCGCGGCAGGTGCGAGCTGACGAGCGCGCGAGGATAGGGTGAGCACGGGCCAGAGGCACAGACGCGGGCGAGAGCGATAGGAGGCGAGGCCACAGCGGGGGGAGGCGGAGCACGTCGAGCTGCTATGTGGGCGCGGCCAGAACGCGGCCCCGAGGCGTGGGCGGGGCGCGTGCGTGGTGCGGCGCGTTCGGCGATGCGGGAGCAGAAGCAGGGGAGAGGAGGCCGGGGGCGGGCACGGAGCAAGGGAAGAGCGGAGGAGAGGCTGGGCCTCACTTGCGGTGCAGGGGAACGGGGCGGCGAGGCTTGGTGATGCGCGTCGGGGAGGAGGACGAGGAAGGCGTGCGGTCCGGCGGGGAGGCCGGCGAGGTCTAGGCGGCGGCACGTGCACCGGGCGGCGAGGGCGCGGTCGGGGATGGGCGGGATCGGGCGCGGCCCCGATCTAGATCGAGACGAGGGGGAGAGAGACGTGGGGGAGGAGTGGGGATCGTGCGGGGGAGTGGGGTGGCCGGGCTAGGGTTCGGTCGCCCCAGGGGTGTTGTAGGTGCCAGCTGGGCCGGCCTGGTTGGCCCGATGGCCAACTGGGCCGAGGCCTAGTGGGGGTCCCCCTTTTTTTTATATTCTTTTCTGTTTTTATTTTATTTTACTTTTCTGTTTTCTATTATAGTTTTTAATAGTTTTCAGTTTTGTAAATTTATAAGACCAGTACCTAAATGGAGGTTTGCAAATTAGCCCACTTCCATAATATATTTTGGAATTTTTTTTCTTTTAAATATTTAGTTCGCATTTTTATAAATTTCAAAAGGGCATTTATAATAGGTTTAGCTGCTGTTTTAATTATTTTAGTGCATTGGAATAATTTATAGAAGTTTTGTTTCTTCACCATAATTATCTATGCAATATTTGACACGGTCCGAACAATTTTGTTTTAAAGTTTGAAAACTTTGTTTGTTTGCCAAAAATTCAAGTTTGAATTCGAATCGGTTTCGAACTAATGCGAGATTATCAACAGTAACCGAGGTGACGTGGCATCCTTAGTAGAGGGTTACTGTAGTTTAATTACCCGGGCGTCACAAATCTCCTCCACTACAAGAAATCTCGTCCCGAGATTTAAGAGGTAGTGAAAGGGGGAAGGTTCGGTTACGAATCTAGCGGGTCTTCTCATTCTGGCTTGCTCTTCTCGAAGAGAACCGGTCCAATACATTGATGTCTTCATTTCTCTGCTTCAGGTCCTTATGATGAAGTCGGCATCTTTTCTTCGGGATCTTCATCGTATTTACGAATAGGTAACGGGGTAGATCGAAAACGACAGAATGCTATAAGGGTAATAACCTGGGATTAACCCATGAATGAGCATATGAGTACCTCTCGAGTTGAACAAATAGAACACATCGAGAGTAAAGTTGGAAGGTCCAACAAGAAGTTTCAAGCAGCCAGGCAATCGTTCATTGCCTAGGCAGAAGGTGAAAAGGGGTTTCAAGCAACGGAATAATTATTGTGTCCGATGCCAGAATTGACGATCTCATTGGGAGGTGGCTCATGAATTACATACGAGTCCACGCGGGAGGAATAACTTTGGGAACAGGGGGTGTACAGGAGAGTCAGGTTTCGATCCTGTGGAACTGTGGGTTATGGGCCCACCATGTGGGTTAAAGGTAGGAAGGGCGGAGACATCTTGCGTGATCATGCAAGTAAGGTATGTCAGAGGATAGCCTATCAGCTATGTCGGCAACAACATCAATACCAAGGACGAGGGACGAAGAGAACCATTTTCCTGCTCGTTGAACGAGGCGGACTAGTAGGCAAAGTTCTCGTCCATCGGTGGTTACCGAAATGTCACCAACAAAAGTAACAGGGTCTCACTGGCAGACTTGTACACCGAGGTGTTTACATAAGCAGGAGAATATTACTGCTCAGATCATATAGATCACAAGAAAGGTTAAATCAACAATGGAAGGAAAACATGATCATCAGATTAAACAGATCAATGGAAAGGAAAATAGGTTGAAACACAATTTTCAAGGGTATATCCTTCCCAAGGACAAGCAGAGCATGATATCCATGTCAGGATATAATGTAGAAAACTCTTTAGGTAGGGGAGAGGATTTTTCATGACATTACCCATAGAGCGGTGTTTGGATAATTGGGCAGGAAATATTTAGCATTGGGCTTCAATGTACTTGTTGAAAATCAGAGTACCGCAAACATGCTTCGAGATAGCATCGACATGGTCTTCGAGCAAAGGTCAGACTTTGGAAACATGAAGGATCCATCAGGAATAACTTGTAGAATAAGTCTTACAATTTCCTCCAGGAAGAAAGGTTGTCCTTGCAAAAGAAATTATAACGATAGGTCCTCCACCCAGGGGGGGTGCTAGGCATGACATCATGTTACCGGGTCACGTAGAGATCAATGTTACAACTCTTGGAGATATGTCCCAACCATCATATCTGACCGAGATTCAGATCCGGTTGGTGTCAGGATACCTCAGACTTAGGATACCTGAGAAGAAAAGGTGCAACACAAATTGACGAGATGACATTGTAAGATTCTCGGGGAAATGAACTACGAAGTGATTTCCGTTAACAAGAGTCCATCATTAACCCAAGGAGAGGACAAGGAGGTGTCTGGTGAACTCAACGGCAATTCACCGAGATTCCCAAAAGATGGATTTCCACCATTAAGTGAACAAGGAGATAACATTTGTCAGATCAAATGATATAAGGAAGTATGCTCGAGGAAAACATACACAATTAAACATTGGTGGAAAGGTGCGCCCGAAATATGGGTTGGGTTGCACGACCAATGTCAGAATGGTGATTCAATTAGCGAAGGACTTAGAATGAACTATTGCCCATTCACTTCAAAGCAATAGGGTTGTTAGAAGTTTTGAATTCACACGTCATAGCTCCATTGTCGGTATTCCGGTTGAAAACAATACGGGGACCAAGGAATGAACGAAGATGGCAAGAAGTATTATGTTATGAAGAATTATTAAGAGGTGGTGAAATTCTCACCACATTCTTGACAAAAAGAGATGGTAATACTACCGAGGTAAGGAAGATCGACTGTTGGTTAGCAGTGATCTCAAGGTTTACACCAAACACGAACAAGTTTGTGTTGAACGGAAGGCAATAAGGTGGTCGATGGTAACACAAATCATCAAGGGTAAGGATGGTATTACTTCATCATGAACTCAATTGATATCTTGGAAGAGCTCGGAATGCTGATGATGATCACAACACATTTGTCGAGAGATTTCATGAAGAAGTAATCAATCGGTGATGGCATCTAGTCAAACGAATGATGAAGCGAAAGGTTATTGGAACCATGGGTACGACACAAACTTGAAATCAAGTTTGTTGTTTGAGGTGTAACAATAAGACAAGGAAGATCGGCGTAAGCTTAGCCCATCGTCGAAATTTGTGCTCCGGAAAGAAGGACCAGGTAGCACAGTTAAAATTTGGCACGATAATGATATAGCCGAGTAGGCTCGGAATGACGTGATCGAGTTCAGACTCGTAAGTAATGAAGGTTACCAAGAGTTGTTGAATCGTAGTGCGGACTCAATTCAGTTGTCGGTGTCCTTGAGGGGTTCTAACAACTGAGAACCCGTTGGAAAATGGAATTGGCAAGAATATTAGTTGATGCAGAACTCATAAGAAGTTATGTATTCCGTGGTATCCTCGAGATACCAGGGGGTAATACTCGACGACAGATCAAAGTAGAGGTTGGACTGGGGTATTGCTCTGCAGAAGACAAGTGCCTAAACTTGCACGAGAAACGGTACCTAAAAGAGAACATGGTCGAAACCACAATTGCAAAAAGGCCAGATCCCAGATATAATATGAACTTATACCAAGGGAGTAATTAATTTAAGAGAAGCTTTAATGATAAGATCTACAACGTGTCCATGGGCATGAACGCAAAGTTCAAGGTCGACTCCCACTTCTCCAATGCACAACCTTTCATTCACTTCTCGCGCTCAATGAAGTTGTAGTTTTGAAATTTTATCTGGCAAAATACCATAAGAGTACGACTCGTGAAAACTTTCGAGTTCACACATATTAAGGAAGGCATAGGTTCAACCCATCGGGGCATCTTAGAATCCTATACCAGAATCTTTAGAAGTAAATAACTCAACCTCGAAGGCAGAGCATGGTTGAGAAAGCAGACGATACAATTTACCAAAGGCATTATGTATCAGAGAAAAGGCTCACAAGGTTATTGAATATGAAGGGCGTTGTCAGATGAATCCAACAAAGGATCTGGTGGTCCATAAGGGATCTGGTGTGAGCATCGGTACTCAACTAGAGGAAGCAGATTATATAAACAACTGACTAACTCAATTATCAAATGCAAGGAATTATGATTTCCAAATCAAGGGATCAGAAGCAATGCTCTGATTAGAGGTGGATAAGTTGAATAGCCTTAGGGTACAATCAAAGACAATTGGATTGGTCGGAAACCAGTTCTAGTTAAAATAATGGCAACTTAGCCGGAAAAGTAATTTATAAGGATCAATGATGATTGTGTGTATTCGCAAACATATTGAGTCAACAGACTCAAAATGATAATGACAATGAATGTCATTAAGACTACGAGACTTATGGGATTAACCATAATGCAAGCAAGCAAGAATTTCAAGAGCCAAAGGCTCCAGAGGGTTTTCGGAAGATCGAATATTATTTTGAAGACTTTTGTGAAACACAAGAACAACTGGGGATGAGCGGATACTCGGCAAGCGCGAGTAATTATCCGTAGGGGTATTCATGCAGCAAGGAACTGCAGGGCAGTAAGCGTAAAGAATTCTCGGAATATCGAAGAGTATTTCAGGACATCTTGTAATAACAAGAGCAACTGGGGATGACAATATGAACGATAGGTGTAAGTAGTTATCCAGAGGGATTTATCGATGGAAGTGAATTGCAAAAGCGATGGCACATAGTCTCGAGAGCACATCGTAGAGTATCTTCGGAATCTTCTGGTGCAGCAGGCGGTCATCGGTAACAAGTGGCTCTCCGGGAGAAAGTACTTGCGAGAACCTAAAGTTAGTTTTGTTTTTAGCGAAATCATTTAACCCGAATAGAAGAGAGCTCAGAGTCCCAGAGTAAAGGTCGAGGAGTAAAAGATCCTAGTACCACCCAATGGCGACGTGGGCCCGTAAGGCACACAGCCAAGTTAGTAAAAGTTTTGCAATGTCTAGACTCGACTTCGGCCAAGAAGTGTGAAAGGAGGATTCCTACAGGCAGTCGGCTCTGATACCAACTTGTGACGCCCCCGATTCAATCGTACACTAATCATGCACGCAAATGTGTACGATCAAGATCAGGGACTCACGGGAAGATATGACAACACAACTCTACAAATAAAATAAGTCATACAAGCATCATAATACAAGCCAGGGGCCTCGAGGGCTCGAATACAAGTGCTCAATCATAGACGAGTCAGCGGAAGCAACAATATCTGAGTACAGACATAAGTTAAACAAGTTTGCCTTAAGAAGGCTAGCACAAACTGGGATACAGACCGAAAGAGGCGCAGGCCTCCTGCCTGGGATCCTCCTAAACTACTCCCGGTCGTCGTCAGCGGGCTGCACGTAGTAGTAGGCACCTCCAGTGTAGTAGTCGTCGTCGACGGTGGCGTCTGGCTCCAGGGCTCCAGCATCTGGTTGCGACAACCAGAAAGAAAGGAAAAGGGGAAAAAGGGGGGAGAAAGCAACCGTGAGTACTCATCCAAAGTACTCGCAAGCAAGGAACTACACTACATATGCATGGGTATATGTGTAAGGAGGCCATATCAGTGGACTGAACTGCAGAATGCCAGAATAAGAGGGGGGATAGCTAATCCTGTCGAAGACTACGCTTCTGGCAGCCTCCGTCTTGCATCAAGTAAAATAGAGTAGATTGAAGTCCTCCAAGTAGCATCTCATAGCATAATCCTACCCGGCGATCCCCTCCTCATATCCCTGAGGTAGAGCGACCACCGGTTGTATCTGGCACTTGGAAGGGTGTGTTTTATTAAGTATCCGGTTCTAGTTGTCATAAGGTCAAGGTACAACTCCAAGTCGTCCTGTTACCGAAGATCACGGCTATTCGAATAGATTAACTTCCCTGCAGGGGTGCACCACATAACCCAACACGCTTGATCCCATTTGGCCGGACACACTTTCCTGGGTCATGCCCGGCCGCGGAAGATCAACACGTCGCAGCCCCACCTAGACAAAACAGAGAGGCCAGCACGCCGGTCTAAACCTAAGCGCACAGGGGTCTGGGCCCATCGCCCATAGCACACCTGCACGTTGCGTGGGCGGCCGGAAGCAGAACTAGCCCCCTTAATACAAGAGCAGGCTTACGTTCCAATCCGGCGCGCGCCGCTCCGTCGCTGACGTCTGAAGTGCTTCGGCTGATACCACGACGTCGGGATACCCATAACTACTCCCACGTAGATGGTTAGTGCGTATAGGCTCGTAGCCGACTCAGATCAAATACCAAGATCTCGTTAAGCGTGTTAAGTGTCCGCGAACGTCGAACAGGGCCAGGCCCACCTGTCTCCTAGGTGGTCTCAACCTGCCCTGTCGCTCCGCCACAAAGTAACAGTCGAGGGCCGTCGGGAACCCAGGCCCACCTCTACCGGGATGGAGCCACCTGTCCTTTCAGCCCCCTCGTCAGAATCACTTGCGGGTACTCAATGAGCTGACCCGACTTTAGTCACCATCTGTATAGTATGTATGTATGTATAGTATATACCCGTGATCACCTCCCAAGTGATCACGGCCCGATAGTATAGCAAGGCAGACTGACTAGAATGTAGGGCCAATGATGATAAACTAGCATCCTATACTAAGCATTTAGGATTGCAGGTAAGGTATCAACAGATGTAGCGACAATGTCAGGCTATGCATCAGAACAGGATTAACGAAAGCAGTAACATGCTACACTACTCTAATGCAAGCAGTATAGAGAAGAATAGGCGATATCTGGTGATCAAGGGGGGGGCTTGCCTGGTTGCTCTGGCAAGAGAGAGGCGTCGTCGGTGACGTAGTCGACCACAGGGGCATCAGCATCGGTCTCGGAGTCTACCGGAAAGGAGTAACGGAGGGGAAACACAATAAATAACGGAGCAATCAAATGTAACACAAAGCAAGACGCGGCAATACGTTGTGCTAGGGGTGACCTAACGTAGGGATGGGCGATACTGGTGAAGGGGGAAACATCCGGGAAAATATCCCCGGTGTTTCGTGTTTTCGGGCAGAGGAGCCGAAGGGGGAAAGTTGCGAGTTTGATATGTTAGGGGTGCGTGGCGGACAAACGGTCTGCGTATCCGGATTCGTCTCGTCGTTTTGAGCAACTTTCATGTTGAAAATAATTTAATCCGAGTTACGGATTAAAAGATATGATTTTCCAAAGATTTTATTAATTTCTGGAATTTAATTAATTATCTAATTTAATCCGAAAATGGAATTATGACATCAGCATGATGTCATGTTGACATCAACAGCCAACATGGATTGACTAAGTCAAACTTACACGTGGGTCCCATTTGTCATACTCTGTTAGCTAATTAACAGTAGTTAATTAGGTAAATTAGTCATTAGGTTAATTAACCTTATTTAGTTAATTTAATCAGAATTAATTAAGTTAATTAATTAGTTAATTAATTAATTAATTAATTTTATTATTAATTATTTGCTTATTATATTTTTTTTATTCTCCTTTTTTTTAAATAATAAAAAAAATGTTTTGGGCGTGGGGCCCGCCTGTCATAGGCCCCAGGGGCCTATCGGGCGCTAATGGTTTCGGGCGCGGGGTCGCCCGACAGGGCCAACCCGGGCGCTGGCCTCGGGTGAGACCATCGGCGCGGCAGGGCCAGCCCGGTCGCCGGCGGGGAAGCCGCAGCAACGTCGGCGAGGCGGGGCAGCGCCCGCGGGGCCAGAGGCAGAGGCGGGGCCTAGGCAGCGGCAGGCTGCAAGAGGACGAGCACGCGCGGGCGGGGCACCGCGGGGTTGGCCGGGTGCGGCTGTCCGCAGGCGCCGGCGGGCGGTGGAGGCAGCAGGGGAGGCTGCAGCGGTGCGGGTCGCGGCAGGTGCGAGCTGACGAGCGCGCGAGGGTAGGGTGAGCACGGGCTAGAGGCACGGACGCGGGCGAGAGCGATAGGAGGCGAGGCCACAGCGGGGGGAGGCGGAGCACGTCGAGCTGCGATGTGGGCGCGGCCAGAACGCGGCCCCGAGGCGTGGGCGGGGCGCGTGCGTGGTGCGGCGCGTTCGGCGATGCGGGAGCAGAAGCAGGGGAGAGGAGGTCCGGGGCGGGCACGGAGCAGGGGAAGAGCGGAGGAGAGGCTGGGCCTCACTTGCGGTGCAGGGGAACGGGGCGGCGAGGCTTGGTGATGCGCGTCGGGGAGGAGGACGAGGAAGGCGTGCGGTCCGGCGGGGAGGCCGGCGAGGTCTAGGCGGCGGCACGTGCACCGGGCGGCGAGGGCGCGGTCGGGGATGGGCACCTGCGTCGGGATCGGGCGCGGCCCCGATCTAGATCGAGACGAGGGGGAGAGAGACGTGGGGGAGGAGTGGGGATCGTGCGGGGGAGTGGGGTGGCCGGGCTAGGGTTCGGTCGCCCCAGGGGTGTTGTAGGTGCCAGCTGGGCCGGCCTGGTTGGCCCGATGGCCAACTGGGCCGAGGCCTAGTGGGGGTCCCCCTTTTTTTTATATTCTTTTCTGTTTTTATTTTATTTTACTTTTCTGTTTTCTATTATAGTTTTTAATAGTTTTCAGTTTTGTAAATTTATAAGACCAGTACCTAAATGGAGGTTTGCAAATTAGCCCACTTCCATAATATATTTTGGAATTTTTTTTCTTTTAAATATTTAGTTCGCATTTTTATAAATTTCAAAAGGGCATTTATAATAGGTTTAGCTGCTGTTTTAATTATTTTAGTGCATTGGAATAATTTATAGAAGTTTTGTTTCTTCACCATAATTATCTATGCAATATTTGACACGGTCCGAACAATTTTGTTTTAAAGTTTGAAAACTTTGTTTGTTTGCCAAAAATTCAAGTTTGAATTCGAATCGGTTTCAAACTAATGCGAGATTATCAACAGTAACCGAGGTGACGTGGCATCCTTAGTAGAGGGTTACTGTAGTTTAATTACCCGGGCGTCACAGCAATGGCATGAGAAGTCCAATACAACTTTGACATCTAGAGGCTTTGTTGTTAGCGAAGCTGACAAATTTGTATACTATCTCTATGGTGGGAGTGAAGGAGTTATACTATGTTTGTATGTCGATGACATACTGATATTTGGGACCCACCTCAAAGTCATTAAAGGGATCAAGGATTTTCTATCTCATAGCTTCGAGATGAAAGACCTGGGTGTGGTTGATGTTATCTTGAACATCAAGCTACGGAGAGATAATGAGGGTGTACACTTTTGCAATCCCACTATGTTGAGAAGATTTTGAGACATTTTGGATATTTGGACTGCAAACCTTCTATAACACGATCCTAGCATGCGGATTCGAAAGTTCAAAAGCATAGTTGTAGATCAATTGAGATACTCTCAAGTGATTGGTTCACTCATGTATCTAGCTTGTGCTACTCGGCCTGACATCTCTTTTGCTGTGTGTAAACTAAGCCAATTTGTTTCCAATCTGGGAGTTGTGCACTGGCATGCTGTTGAGTGAGTCATGTGTTACTTGCAAGGTATTATGAACTACAGAATTCACTATTCTAGGTACCCGGCGGTACTTGAAGGGTATAGTAATTCAAATTGGATATTTGATATTGATGAGACGAAAGCCACAAGTGGATATGTCTTCACACTTGATGGTGGTGTTGTTTCCTGGAAGTCTTGCAAGCAGGGGATCTTAACAAGATCGACTGTGGAAGTAGAACTCGCAGCATTAGATACATCTTGCGTCAAAGCAGAATGTCTTCGAGAGCTCTTGATAGATTTGTCAGTCGTTGATAAGCCGATGTCGACTATCCTTATGAATTTGATAATCAAACAATGATTGCTAAGGCTAAGAGTTCAAAGGACAACATGCAATCCACAAAGCACAAAAGAAGAAGATTAAAATCCGTTCGACATTCTAGAAACTCCGGAGTGATAGCATGGCTAAGAATCTAGCGGATCGCTTTACGAAAGGGGTATCACGTATTGTGATAGAAAATGCACTGAGGGAGATAGGCATAAGACCCATGGGGATAACCCGACCTATGTGATCGGAGATTCCGTGAATTAGGACAGGGAAAAGAATTCAGTGATCAACTGAGGAGAGTATCCTTACTAACTCACTCTGTTGGAGATGCAATACTCTCGTAATCTGTAAGGCAGACTGACTTTTGTCTTAATGTGTTCCAAAGCTTGTGTAAGCAAGATACTATCTTACAGAGCATTCTTTGGAGGAACACACATATGTGAGTCCAACTGCTGGTCGCAGTCTATGAGATTGGGTAATCTCTAGGAAGCTCATGAGAAGGTAGGAGTATGACTAATAAACTCCATCCGTGGGGTTTAGCCTTTGGCAGCCACGTATCAGCGGATAATACGCGAAACTTTTGCACGCTAAACTGGCAATTCAAGGCATAGTCCATTGTTCAGTTGTGAAGAAGTCTCATCCTATTGTTCTAGATTGAAATTCAACTTAACAGTTCCACTGAAAATTTGGGTATATCAAATATTGCTTGGAACAGTTGATAAACTCATGTGCCTCGAGATCTAGTGGGGGATAGTTGAATTATAGATGGGCTTTGATCCATATAAGACAACAATCCCTGGTTAATCTCTAAGGCCCATTTAGGTGCATGACAAGAGGTGGGAAGTTTACTACCATACTGTTGCAGTAAGAAGAGTGAGACCCCTTTATAAGGGTTGCTCTACCTCAGTCATTCGGAGCTTGAGAAGAGGAGTTGTACACGCGCTCCTCCTTCTCCGCCACCCGCTTCGCCTCGCCATGCCCCGCCACGAAGCACGTGCGCCGCGGGTTGCAGGAATGAGCCGAGTCGGTCCTTATTTTTGCCGATCAAAATGGTTAATTAATTAATGAGTGGCTAACGAAAGTGCCACTGTCTGAGACGTCGAATCGTGAGCTGTTCGTGGACTACATAAGGAGGCGTTGGCATGTGGAGTGAAACGTAACTCACTAACTCCCTCCTGCAAACCCTAACTGCCATCTATTGTTCCTTTTAGTGTGCTGCTTCCGGCAATCCCATCCTGATGATCGCGTGCACGGTTGGTAAGGAGAGCGGGTGCCTTTGGGACCTTGTCGTTCGAGATTCTATCCGGAAGAATGGTAATAAGGCTTTTGGAACTTGACACGACTGCTCGTGATCCGTCCCCGACTTCGCCCTCCTCTACTTTCACTACTTCCCCTGCATTGACATCATGATCGAAGACGAACATCATGATCGAAGACGCAGACGTCAAGAAAAGGCCACGAATGACGCCGAGGCTGCTATTGCCACCACCCCACATTGACCTGGCCAATCGGAGGATATGATATGTTTATCCCTTGTTTACTCAGTTCATGTACTAGCCGTCTATATTGTTACTTGTTCATGTGCTAGTCGTATATGGTATGTTTATAGATGTTTCATTTCTATATGTTCGTAGATAGTTACTCATTCATGTGCTAGTCGTATATGGTATGTTTATAGATGTTTCATTTCTGTTCGTTCATAGATATCGATATAAGATGTATATTATCATTTTCATGTTTATAATTTACTCGTAGATTAGTCTAATCGAAACGGTGCTGATATTTCCAACAGTTCGAGCATGTTCAAGCATATGTGACTTACATAGAAAATCAATTATATGACTTACATAGAAAATCAATGAATACATTTGCCCTTTTTCTTTCAATGTATTTGCTATAGTTATATTTTCCTATTTTTTATTTTTTTTGCGGGAAAGGAACTTTTCATTGATCAACTATGATGATTACATTCAGATTCGACAATGCTAGCTATCTCCCTAGGGGAATTCCGGAGCCAGCATGCCGTGCGCTGTTGCGAGCGACCCATACAAGCTAGGGTGTGGCTCGCCAAATTTGCGTGCCTGCTGATCTTAGCTAGACTAATGTTCCTTTCTTGAGCCAGAACTCTTCTGATCTCATTAACCCGGTACGCATACCTCGACCGGTCTTTATCTTTCGACTGCACCATCTTTAACAGCTCGCCACTATCCGTTTCAACAAGCAGCGGCAGGTTAGTCCAATGAAGAGCAAGTTGTAGTCCTTCATCCAGCGCCGCCATCTCGGCTTCCAAGGGATCACCACAGTTAAAAAGGACCCGTATCGCGGCAAAAATGACATCACCTTCACGATCACGTAAAATCATGCCAGCCCCAGCCGTACCATTTTCCTTAACAAAAGCGCCATTAATATTAAGTTTTGCATGGTTTGCATGGGGAACCTCCCAGCGCGGCGCTACTGTTATTGCATGTGCTCTTCGGCATGCTTCATGAGAGGTCAATCACCTGCTTTCCTTTTGTCAAATCCGCCTCCGGGTGCTGCTGTATCGCAAGCAAAGATGTGATATAGCTCGTGAGAAATCTGCGCGAAGCCTCGATCGGAACCGGTGGTTTATTATGAGTGATCTCATTCCTCGCGTACCAAATCCTCCACATGATCATCAGGGAAGCCAACCTCTGTACATCAGACAGGTTGTCAAGCAGACGAAACAACCATTCGGGCTCGGCATCACGCAGGTCTTTTATGGTCGGGAGGTCCCAGTAGTCTCTTATGGCTGCCCAGAGTGCCGCTGCATGGGGGCATTGTACCAGGGCATGATGTACATCCTCCACCGCATGGCCGCATAGTACACATGTAGGATCTTGCTCCATATGCATGCGGTTCTTGGTAGCTTGAGTAGCTAGGGACTCACGAGCAGCACTCCATGCAAATACACATACTTTAGCTGGTGCCCCGTTCTTCCAGATTAGGTCCCAGACTGGCCGCCGTCCGTCTGGCCGAATACTCGACGCACCACAGCCCTGCGCCTCCATGCGTTCGCGAAGCCCAGGTAATAGGCGCTCCGTACAGAAAAGCAGCCATGTTTATTCGGATGCCACGCAAGGAAGTCAGCTTCTAGCCTGTTGGAAGTCTTGATCTGAAGGATGCTATATATATCTGGCTGATAAAAATGCTGCCGCAGGAGGTCATTGTTCTATGTACCATCCATATTGAGGAGATCAGAAACCCACTTGAGTCGGCACCGTCGCTTCGGAGTCATTGGTCGCCGAGACTCATTGGTCGCCGAGACTGATCACGAGGGATCCAAGGATCAGGCCATATACAGACGCATTGCCTGTGAAGACCGTATCCACCAAAAACTCGTTAGGATAGTATTTCGCCTTGAGCATCTGCGCACATAAGCTCTGGGGTTCTCAATTAGCCTCCATGCTTGCTTGGCTAGCAGCGCTTGATTAAAAAGTTTCATATCTCGAAATCCCATGCCGCCATGCCTGCTTGGCTAGCAGCGCTTGATTAAAAAGTTTCATATCTCGGAATCCCATGCCGCCATGTGATTTGGGCCTTAGCATAATGTCCCACGACACCCAGTGAGTACGCCGCTGTCCCTGTGCCGCCCCTCATTTTCTTTAATGGATTTGCTATAATTATAAATTGATTTGGTATGATTTTTATTTATTGTGCAATGTCTTTGCTATAATTTAAATTCATTTGGTATGATTTTTATTTATTGTGTTGTAAAAAACTATGTGACTTATTTATTAATTATGTGCAATGTTTTATTTTTAGTTGTTTATTTAATTTATATGTATAGAAATGTTTAAATTAGAAAACTTTGAAAAAGGAAAGACGCGAGACCCCGTAATTAAATCCTAGCCATTAATACTTAATCAACCCCGTAAAACCCCGTAAACACCCCGTGAGTGTAGCATTGCTCGAGGCGAGACCGATTGGACGCACTGCCCAGATTGACTGACACGAGACGAACAACGACCAACTGACGAACCAAACGGTAAAAAGCGGACAAAACCACCTTTAGACCTGCGCATTGGAGTTTGCCATACTGTCAGGACCAACCCAAAGATGAAAGATAGTGAACTCTGCCCAACATACTGGTTTCACATCTTTACTCGTCACTGCCGGTTTCTCGAATATTAGAAGCAACTAATACATCTACGATTATTTATTTCTGCTGTGTCATTTCTGATAGAAAGTCACACGCGTGCATGGTCCACGACAAAAGGTACCCAAGCTGAGAAGCGCGGCTAGCAGATAAAATCGAGTCAGAAGTAACTCGAAGCACAAACGCCGCAAATCCTCCAGCTCTTCTGCTACTAAACTAGTCTACTTCCCTTCGCGTGGCGGTGGCGGCGGCTGCGCTTCGTCTTGGCGCTTCTGGACCTCGCGGCCGACGGCAGGGTCGCCGTGTCCGACGGCCACCTTGGCGACCTCCGTGGCCGGCGTGCCGGGCCTCGCCTTCTGGTACAGCACCAGGTAGCCGATGGCGCCGACGATGCCGAACCCCATCAGCGCCATCGTCCCGGGCCCGTACGGCAGGCGGCCGCCTCGCTGGTGCAGGACCTCCCCGGCGCCGCCGCCACGGCCCGGCGGGCGCATGGACGCCTCCACCCCCGCGGCCCGGACCTCCTCCGGGCTCATCTTGTGCGTGTCGGCGTTGCGACGCCACTCCTCCGTGCCGCTCTTCGCCATGCCGGCGTCCTCCTTCCGCTTGTCACCGGCGTACGTGCGTGCGTGTGGTGTGTTGCGTGAATCCGTCTTCTGCGTGGGTGGTTCTGTCTCTGGCGGAGGCTCGTGCGACGGCTGCTGTATGTAAGCGAGAGCTTCGTGAAGTGTGTCATGACTCATGAGGTGGTGTAAAGAATGCAACACGTAGAAGGGGCAGGTGTCGCAAGCTCGACGAGGCGGCGCCAGCGAGCTGCCGCGTGCGGTACGGGGAGATGCACATGTGAGCCCTCCATTCGGTGCCGAGATATTAAAACTGTAACGGGAGGTACAGCGCATGGGCAATCTAGCAGCGTCGAAACGCCTGAATCGAGTGTATTCCGAAACTGTGACACCCGTCTGTTTGCATTTTATATTCCTTCTTTTCAATAGAGTTTGTCTTTACAGTTTATTTTAGGAAAACTTTGTTTTTGCCCCTCCAGTTTTTTACCACTTTGCTTATGTTATTCTAGGATTCCATAGTGGCAGAGTGGTAATTGTGATACATTGTCAAAAGCTAAAAATGGCAAAAGTGAATAAAAAATTATTGTTTTTGCCACGGAATGATATTTGTGATGCATTGTTAAAAGTTAAGAGTAGCAAAAACGAGATATCAAACTCTAGAGTTGCATAAACAAAATGGGCAAAAATTAAGTTTTCTTTTAATTTTTGTCAATTTATTGGGGTTATTTATTGTTTTTTAGATGTTTTCAAGGGTTTTTCTCTTTATTTTTCTTTTATTATTTCTTTTTACTTTGGGGGGCTTGGGGGGGTGTTCAGATGGTTTCCAAGTCTTATTGGATTTTCACTGTGTTTCATTGTTATTCTTCGGCTTTCGATTTTTCTGTTTCCTTTGTTTCTTTATCAGTTTTCTGCGGTTTTCCTTTTTAATACAAGTCCTTTTCAGTATATATGTACTCTCTTCGTTTTATAATATAAGATCATTTTTAATTATAGGATGGGAGTACATTTTTAGAGTACACATGTGAAAAAGCTATGCACCTCGAACACTTTTAAAATACATAATTAAGATTCTTCTTTTAGCTATATGTTTTGATGTCTATTTTTTTCATACGCATAATATATTTTCCGTATACGTAAAAACGTTTTTTATATAATTTGTAACATTTTGCAAAACATGATTAGCATTTTCTTTTACATTTTCTGTTTTCTTTGTTTTTTTCTTCGGTTTTAAACATTATAGACATGTTTGATGTCTACTTTTTCATAAACATTGTACACTTCCATATACATCTAGAATATCTATTTGATGTACATTTAACATTTTCTAAAAACATGATTAACATTTTCTAATAATGTCACATACAGTTTTATGAAAAGCATGAACACTTTGAAAGTGTCAAAAACATTTTTTGTATGATATTGACATTTTCCATATACATTTGAAACATTTATTTTATATACCTTTAATGATTTTTCACATATGTGATTAATTTTCTTATAATGTCACATATATTATTTGTAACACGTGAACATTTTTAAACGTAACATATATTACTTTTCATAT
Source organism: Triticum aestivum (assembly GCF_018294505.1). Taxonomy (NCBI): domain Eukaryota; kingdom Viridiplantae; phylum Streptophyta; class Magnoliopsida; order Poales; family Poaceae; genus Triticum; species Triticum aestivum. The sequence goes on from NC_057806.1 coordinate 350,903,614, forward strand.
GCCACCTACATTTTTTTAGTTAAGATAACTTTTTTACGTTATTTTAACATTTTTTAAAATTCATGATTTTCAAAAATCCTATTTTTTTATGTTTCAAAATATATGTATTTAAATATTTTCTAAAATATTAATAGAATAAAAATATAAGAAATGAACAAAGAAAAAAACAGAAGAAAAGATGAATGAGGTCTTGAGCCGTGTTGAACGGAAGAGAAGATGTCAAGTATGGGATGGACGAATTAATGAGTAACCCCTCGCAGGCTTCCCAGCGGGTTAGTTGCAAGAGTGCGGGAATCTTCAGCCATCACGTGTCACATGTTGGATGCATCTGCAGGTCTTTTTTTCATGCTTTTTGGGTTTTTTACTTCTGTTTTATTCTGATTTTGCTCGAGTTTTCCTAGGTTTCTTGAAAGAAAAAGAGTGTACTTTTTTCACCTGTGAGGCACACCCTGTGAAAAGCACAAATATGCTACTCCATGAAGCATAGTTGTGAGAAACATAACTGTGTGCTTCAACAGGAAGAGCACATATAGTTGTGCCTTTAAAACAATGAAAAGCAAAGTTGTGCTTTGGAAAAGTGAAAGACATTGCTTTCAAAAAAAATGACAAATGTGTTTGTGCTCCCCATATTTTGTGGTTATTTTTCTGGGGTGGGGGGGGGGGATGGAGTTCCATGTTTTTTCGGGTTTTTTGTTTATTGTTTATTTTGCATCTTTTTGGGGTTTTTTGAAAAGTCCGTCCAAATCTATTAATATGAGATGTAGTTTCGAAGATCTCTACCCGAGTAACGCAATGATGAAAACCGTCATGATTTGAACATACGATTCATAGAAAGAAAACATTTCGAAAAACGAATAAATGAAAAAAGACACAAAAATCAGCTTGTGATAAGTGTCGCTAAATCAATGCGTCCCTTTATAAGACGTACTCCCTCCGTCCGAAAATACTTGTCATCAAAATGGATAAAAAAGATTGTCTAAAACTAAAATACGTCTAGATGCATCCACTTTTATTTATTTTGGTGACAAGTATTTTCGGACGGAGGAAGTACTCTCTAGCTAGTGATTTCGGTCAAATATTTTCGAGCTCCTCCCTCCCATTCAATGTTAAAACGCATATTTGGGCTGGCCCATTTTAGCCCCTCTTATCTCGTTCGTTTCCAAAAAAACTGCTGATACATGCAGTGAAAAGTCGTTGTTGCTTGTTCCCTTAAAAAAATTGTCAATGTGTTAACTTCCAAAAGACCAACAGCAGTTTCTAACAGATTTATAAAAAAATGGTAAAGTATTTTGAAAATATCCATGAAATTGAATAATGTTTACTAATTTAATAAAATGTGAATTTAAAAGTTTTCTGATTTTTTAAAAAAAGGTTCACAGATTTGGAATATGTTTTAAAAAACCAGACCGGCAGGTGTATAAAAAGGGGAAGTTTCTTGATGGGTTTCCCTATTAAGTCAGCACCGGATCAAGATTGGAGACCCACCACAAGCAGAGAATTAAAAGCGAGTGGTGACCAACCATTTGCAAAAAGAGTAACAGAGCAAAACAGAAAAGAGAAGGGAGAAGAAAAAAGGTTCATAACTCATTGGATAGCTTAATCTATTGATCAAGGAAAATATTCATGATTTTTCATTTCAAATGAGAACATAAAAATGAATCTGAATAAAATCAATTGAAACCAACAAAAACACACAAGGAAAAAACAAAGACAAACCAACTGGAAATCTAGATTTTATAGTTCGCTTTAGAAAAGAATCCCAAGTATTTGGTTTATAGTACGTTTTACACAAGTGTGTACTTTTCTTATGACCTACTGCAAATTTTCAATTTTTTTAGAATAAATTTTCATATTTTCTTGTGCAAATTGGTTTATAGTTCATTTTAGAGACGTGTGTTCTTTTTTGTTGAACTACTGCATATTTTTATGTTTACTTGTGCAAGAGTTAAATTAGAAAAAACAGAAATAAATACATCTATTCAGGTTATCACACCATCTCATGGGAAATATGTCCTCTCAACAATATACCATCCCTATCCTTCAAACCAAACATCAGTTTGGCTATCTTCAACCACTTGAAATCCCTCCCAACCAAACAGAAAAAGAGGCTATCCCTATCTAAGTGGCTGGGGATACCCACAACCACTCAAACATATCCCCCAAACCAAACACACCCATACTGTAGAAAGGCGTCCCACCTTCTCGACGGTTCGCCCCATTGAATGGAGCTAGTGGGACAAATTAAGGAGAAAGATACACCTACAATCTTTTATATGGTACTTACTCCACTTGCCCTAAAAGGTTTTAGAATACTAATTCGTATACAGAGTAAGAATAACAGGATATTTTATACAAACTTGGATCAATATAGACACTTCAAACAACCAAAACCACAGCATAGAACATAGGACAGTCGTGTTATGGAGCCAAACGAGCCTGCCTAAAATTATCCTACCTGATACTGTACATACAAGAAAGAAGAAACAAAAGAGTCATGTTGATTCCCGGCAAAAATTTCTACACACAACAGTTCATCAACCTGCAGGCCCCACTGCACATTTTGTTTCCCTCGGAACCAAACTCACAAGAAATGAGGAAATGATGAGATGCGCGGCAGATGCGTAAGCAGGTCCCCAAATGGTTCTTGCCTTGGAGGCAATGAGCCATTGCCACTGTCTCCTTCAACAAGAGGCGCATAAGCTTGGGGCTTTCTCTCATGAATCTCATTATTATCACTGTGAACACCAGAGTTTACCTGGCCTGTGCCTGAATCTCTCTGGATCAATGAACACAGAGAATTGACTCTTGACATGAGCATCCTCTCATCAGCAGCAATAGTGATTTGGGAGTCGTTCAGAAGTTGCCGGGTCATCTCATCAAATGCTAGTTTACCCGTTGAGTCATTGCCACCATCGAGGATCTGAGAGTCGTTTAGGAGGTACCGGGTAATGTCGTCTATGGCCAGTTTACCTGATGTGCCAGCACCACCATCAGCTGCGGGTAGGTTCCCTGAATACATATGTCTGTAGATGTGGTGCCCAATGTGGTTTGCTATCTCACTCTTGGACATGGAGCGCCGGATCCCTGGCAACTTAAAACCGTTCCAACTAAGGATGTTTGTATGTGGTTCACCCACACTGGAACCATCGTCTTGTTTAATCACTTGACTGTCAGCAACTGGAATGGAAAAAAAAAAGATGATGAGCAAAGTCATTCACTGTTACATGTTACAAAGATCCTAGTTGTAATTTGTGAAAAAAAAACAGAAAACAAATTCAAATAATTATTCTGAACAGTGACCATGATTCAGTAGCATAGCATGACCTAAGACATCATCAATGAAAAATGTTACGTATTATAATAATTATGTTCACCTGAATTAGAGAAACCTTGAGGCAAGCCATCTGATGTTCCAGCTTCCTGTCTCTCTTCAGCATCTATCCTACCGGATGCAGAATGATGCTGTAATAGTTCCCTAAATCTTTGGGGGGTTAACTGATCGTCATCATCTTTATTATGCACAAAATTTTGGCACTTCACATCATCTGGATCTTCAAATATGGAAGATCTTGATTCAAAATACGGATTCTCCAACGTGATCTCATTTTGCTGGCTTAGCGAGCATAGACGTGGGTCACAGTGAACAAGCTTCTCCACATGCTTATTCATCATTCCGGGCGCACACTGAAGAAAGTGCCTCCTGAAAATAAAGGATTTTCGGAAGTTCAGGCACCAGTGTAACTTCGTGTATTGAGAACCTACTTGATTGTGATGTAGGCTTGAATCTGTCTTTCACAATGGTTTCTCGAGAAACAGCACTAAAATCCACTATGCCATGTCTTTCACAATATTTGAATGTGAAGTTCACAGCATATGCTTTTTTTCTCTCCACATGAAAATGTGTCTCATTTGTATTAGAAGGGGCCAAAATGACGCAAAGTACAACCAGGAAAATGAAGAAAACCACAGAAGGACCAAGAAACCAGGCTACAAAAGCTAGGAAGAAACTAGCGAAAGCCTAATTAGCCCATCTAATAGAACAGAGCAAGCAAAAACAACAATAGAAGTTCACTGCATATATTCTAAGATTTAATAAACATCTGCCACCATACATGAACATGTACCTGTGCATGCTTGCCTGTCCAGCAGTAAAATCAGAAGTTGCCTGCCACAAAGTGTGCTTCCTTGGCTGCGGATTCGTTTCTCTGAAGAAAAGTGGTTGCCTAGACAACTGGAAAAAACAAGAAAAAGAAAATTAGCAACAGAAAGAATATGTAACAACGGCCCCAAAAAGGCGAAAATGGACAGGAATATTACTGAACTAGATCTTTACCGTCCTATTAATATAATATGATGATGTGATCCATAATAAATAATTAACTTTGCAGTAATTTGCATTACTGACTCCATGTATATACAAGTGCTTACCGCGATTTCCAGGGTGCCAGGTTCCGTTTCTGGACAAACCACCTTAAGTGCACAGATATCAGACCACTGTATCTCAATTTTACTCTTGAGACCACCATCCAGTACTTCCCACACGAGTTTGTGTTTTGCAAAATAGCATTTCACAACCAGATCACCTTCGTGCCTTGATACCCACTGTTTATATACGAAGTATAAAGCTTAACATAAATGAATCAGTTGAAACACAGATAAGAAAACAAACAAATGAACAAACGACACTAACTAAATAGGTATAGTCAATGTGCATAGGTCTCTAGAACTACATATTGCCCCCTGTGTGCTTTGCAATATAGCAAGCTCATTTCATAACATCTTGTGCTATGGGATATCAATCTATAAATAAACTAATGTCACGGAGATTAGGCTTCAAGCCCGAAATTCGCTTCCATTGCCACCATGGCAGGCCAGAAACTAAAGGTACCAAGCTCTCATCATGAGATCACTATGATTATGAGCTAAAAAGGATTAGGCGTGGCATTCATGTAGAACAGATTGTCTGATCTTCAGAAGTAACACCGGCTAACTGTAATAATAGTATTAATACTAAACACAGTTAGAGACAATGGAATGGATCAACTTGAATCTCAACAATGCAAGCAACAAGAGATTATTATCAAAGAGACGTGTATGCATTTATATTCAGTTAATACTGAAGGACGGTATTCAACATGGAATTGTTGTCATGACCAGAGGATGTAAGTTACACCCAGTCAATTATGTCAATTTCTACTAAAAACAAGTATCATCGGGGGACCATGAATGACACCACAGGGCAATGTGGCAGCATGAATGAGCACATGACAAAGCTACTAACCTCCCAAGATCCGATTCTGAGAATAGAACCAGGGAAGTTGGAGGCTTTTAATTTCTCCGAGGCACTAGCAGTGCCACCATGCCGGGCGTCTTTGGCCTTGCCAGCCTGCACAAGCTTCATTTGGATCAAATCCACGAGAGAGGGGCTCTTCTTAAGCCGCAAGCCAAGTGGACTAGGCTCCTCAAGGAAATCATGTTGCGATGACTGCTGATTGGACACACTAGCACCGCCTGTGCTCCATTGCTGCATGACACAACCCCAAAACGCAACAAGCATAGGATTAAATAAGCACCGTGAAAGAAGATTTTATCAGTATTATCAATCAGGATAATATTTGCATTCCAAATCCGTGATGAAAACTGGAAAACAGTGACTGTACAGAGAGCACGTCCGTTTGCTTTTGTGAAATGAAAGAGGTAGAATCTTAGAGGATTAATTAAGAATTAGCATCAGAGGGGATTAACATGTAAGTGCGGACAGCTCGGATTGTTGGCGAATCAGTACTCGAGAGTACAATTCCAGAAGTCCATATTGTCCATTTCTAAAACCAAAGAATGGAACGGATATAGTATGTTAGTAGTAATAATATCTTCAGAGCAAAAAAGATTCCAGCAACTTGACTGCGCAAGATCTTTTTTCTTTTTCATTCATACGTGCCAGTGCCATATCTATCATCGACAACTTGCATACCTTTTACAAAAAGTTTTTCACGCTGGTGTAGCAATTTACTACTACCTATGTAACTAAATATAAAATGTATCGAGTCATGTACTGCGGGGTAGATGTCCTCCATGTTGTGAGGACTTATTGTCTCTCAATTGTAACCCTATGACATAGGAATAAAACAAACTCCCGTATGTTTTTTCGCAAAAAGATAAACAATAAAATAAAATGTTTTTGAACTGCAAAAACGTCTTGTATTTAGTTTTTTTTCGAGAAAAAAATAGTTACCGAGGTAGTAATTTCAGAATGTTAATCAATTAACACAGACAACGAGAAACGCACTAACACGTCAGGAGAATCACTCCAATTGCCCAAAAACCTTGGTATCGACTCAATAAAACGAAGATTATTTTTCGTTGGATTTGAACTCAAGCGAAAATCGATCGGCAGTAACACTTTCTAGATTACTTCAGTACCCTTCGCTCGGCCTCCTCCCAAGAGAGGGAAAAGGGGACGAAAACCCAGAAATTTTCGAATCTCCTTCGGGCCCGCGCCCACCACATGAAACGATCAGTCCGGATATCACGATGCAAAAACAAACAGTCAAGCAAAATCATATCGGAACGTTCGCGCCTGTTTTGCAAGGAACGAAGCAAAGACGAGGACGGGAAAGCCACCTGCGGCGGCTGCTGCTGGTGCGCGAGGCGGGACCTCTTATGGAACGGCGACGCCTCAGCCCCGGCAGCCCCCGCGGCGTCGCCGTCGTCGTCCACCGCCTCCTCCTTCAGCCCCCGCCGCAGCTTCCCCATGTGCGGCAGGTGAACCATCCTCTGCGGTTCGAGCCGAAGGTGAGGGAGGACACCGTTGAGGCGGTTGTTGTACGGAGGAGGAGAGCTGTTTGAACAAGCAAGCGAGGACGGATGGGAGGTGGAGGAGGGAAATAAATATCTCGGCGGGGGCGGGGGAGGAGGAGGAAGCAGGATTAGAGGCCACCGTGGCGCGCCAGAGGAGTTCTCGTATCTACCCCTGATGCGCGGTGGTCGGGCGGGGGCAGAATCGTCAGGGGGGACGGTCGGCAGGCGTGCCCTGCCCACGGCAGCGGTGCGGTGGGCTTCCCCTTCCCCGGCGGCCAGCGGCGGCACCTGGGTCACGCCCCGGACGGTCGACACGCGTCCACGGTGCGGGAGGGGGAAAGGGAGAAGCGGCGGGGGGCGTGACGTGGTTGGTGCGCGTGTGACCTGGACACGCCGGCCCGTCCGCGTCCAGTCCACTGTGCCGACGCTATCCGTTCGCATCAACATCGGCCTTTGTCCTTTTCTGTGCTTGTGGATAAGATCGTGGCTGGCCGGCGAGCACTCACAGCGCAGAACCAAAGTGACAAAATTATTGTAGGGGAGGAACAAGACTTGGACTTTGGAATTGGATGGACCTAGACAGAGCCTGCTCCTGGCCTCTCACTTTAGAAAAATGATTATAAAATACATATGCTAAACAAAATCAAAATACATATGGACTTTGGATTTGTGTGATTTAAATAACCTATTTAAAATCAACATAGAGATCACAAATAATATATTTTTAACACAGTACAGACGCAAGTGCTCATATATATATACACACATACACTGATATGAATGCACGCGCACACTACCCCTATGAGCATCTCCGAGAGACTGGGCCGGCATATCATCTTGAAAATTTACAAAGTCGTCGTAGACGTCTCGTAGTTGATGGAAACATCTCCTCCCACTAATAATGCATAGTCGGAAATCCTGAAATAAATACAGAATAAATGCAAGCACCAGGACTTAACCCTGGTGGCACCGACAGAGCTACATGTATTCCTGAAGGGGCCATGGCCCCCCAACATTGACAATATGTCTAAAGAAAAATAAAATGAAAGTGCTTAATTAGAAAAAGTATAGTCTTTGCCCCCCTCAAGATTGTCGTATTTGCCTTTCGCCCCTCCAGCATTTTCTCCCTAGCTCCGCCACTGCCTGGTGGACTGGGGATATTACTGTCCTCCTAACCATTCACTCACAAGTTGGTTCGCAAGATCACAAAAAAAATGAAAGGTCAATTGAAACGTTATTAAATTATTAGGAAAGTGGTTCAGAATAGAATACCTTCTAAAAAATTAACCATAATTCTGGATTTCGTATTTTCTAAAAAAAATGGAACATGGTTCCAGAAAAATGTAAAATGATGATAATATATATGGCTTACATGTAAGTTTCATCTCATTCAGAAAACCTTTTAAGTCAATAGAACCATTATTTGTCAAGTTTTAGTGTGCAAGAATACGGGACATCCATTAAAATATGGGACGTTGCACACTAAGAGCATCTACAGCTGGACTTAATTTCGGCCCCACCTAAACATCAGCAGACACGCCCTGTCAGTGTCTGGACGTCTTTGATTTGAGCCTATATTTATCCGTGCAAGCAGTCATGCTCCTCATTTTCTTCCTTATATGCCCGGTCAATTGTATGTGATTGGTGTAGATAGAGAGAGAAAGAAAAAATAAAGATAGAGAAAAGGTGATCCAGGTGGGCCACGTCCTTATAATAAAATTATCGACTGACCGGGGCGCGTCTGGATGCATCCGCGAGCCCTCATATCCTTCTCATATTTGGTGTTAATATAAGAATTTGCGCAAAGCTAGGGCGTATAAAGATGATATGAGGGGTCCGGTTGGGTCATTTTTTTCTTCTCTTTCATGTTCGGTACGTGTCCATAGACGTTTGAGGAGGATTTGAGGGACCGCGGTATATGTTCTAAGAGCATCTCTAGCAGATCCTGCAAAAAGCTCGCCGGCCCTGAAATTTTTTGGTTGTTTTGCAGGATCTACGTTTTTTTACCCAAACAGATCCGGTAAACAAAGTGTGACCTGTAAAAAATTTACAGGCAGCCGCATATGCTCTATACGTACGGGGAACGGTCGGGTTTTAGGGTTAGCAAACCCTATCCCCTCCGCCGCAATTCGCCCGTGCCGCCCTCCCCAACTCCGGTGACAAATCTTGCCACATCTCCTTCGTTTTTTCTTCTCCTCGATGGCCGGTGGTGCTGGCGGGCGTGCCGGGGGTGGTGGGTCGCCTCCGCGCAAGCTCCCACGGCATGACGCGGAGGCCGGCAGCTCCAGCCGGCCCGCCGTCGAGCCATGGCGCTCGAAGCAAGCGCGCGACCACGACCGGCTCTCTCGAAGCGGCGGGAGGAGTCCTTGGGCCGGCTTCCACGAGCTCCATGGACAACTCTTTCCGCATTTTCAAAGGTGTCGGGAGGCCGATGCGGAGCTTGTAGCCACGGAGAAGGCTTTGGCGGCTAGAGAAGAAGTTGCCGCCGCCAAGGAGGCCAACCTCATCAACGTGCTCCACAAGTCCGGCGCCAAGTTCTACCTCGGCGTGTGACGCCCGGATAATCAAGCTACAGTAATTCCCTGCTAATTATGTCGTGTCATCATTTTCACTATTTCTAAATCCCCCTTTGATTCAATCCGATTCAAATTCAAATTCAAATACTAAATGCAACCCAAAGTTTCACAAACATGAAGACTAAATTGTTGATCATGTGACAAATTTTCACTTCTTAATATTGATGGTGAACCAACTTTTTATAAAGTGGCTTAGTGCTCTAAAATAAAAGAAAACAGAGGTGATAAAATGAAGAAGGAAAAGACTATAGCAAAAGAAAGAAAAAAGCCCCCTGCACCCCTGGCCGTTCGGCCCAACTGGGCCACCATGCCACCTGGACGGCCCACCCCGCTCCCCCTAATCCCCACCCGACCGAAGCCCTAACTGCTACCCCCACTCCCCTTGATCCCCTTCCTCCGTCTGGATCAGGGCATCGAGACCGTATACCCGTCGACAACCGCCAACGCGACTGACGCCCGAGCCGTCGCTCCGCCGAGGCCGCCGCCAGCCAGCCGAGCGTCGCCCCTCCCGGACTCCTTCCTCTCCATCCTGCGCTGCGCCCTTCTTCCCCGAGCTCCGCTCGCGCTCCATCCAGGGCCGCCCCGACCTCCCGCTGCACGTCATCGTCGTCGGGCTGCCCGCTTCCGGCCAGCCCGCACCTCCCCGAGCTTGCCCTGCGCTCACTGTGAGTACCGGCTCCTTTTCCCCTCTGTTTTCGTAGCTGTTCCCATGCCGTATGTTGGAAATATGAGCAATTTACCAAATGATTTTATTAACAGAAATATTAGATAAAGCATGACTAATATAGCCGCGATAAAGCAAGTCATGCAACCTGACGGAGAAAAAGTAAATAGCATTTGCATATATGAACTTGAACCGAACACATCTAGGACAGACACTAGATCATGTTGCATATATGGAGTAGAACCTAACACATGTAGGGCAAGTACTAGTACGAAAAACTGTGGCAGGACATCTGACAGAAAGAAGAAGAACACATACGGGACAACAGCAGCAGAAGCACTGGACTTGGGGTCGACATCCTCTCCAGCCATGTCGTTGCTGAGGTAGTCGACGTCGGGGAAGAAGTCGTCGTCGGGGAAGTAGTCGTCGGAGCCCGTGATGAAGAAGCCAGTAGTCACGCAGAGCGCTCCCCAAAAACCTTATCACCCTTCTCCCGTACATGACTCAAAAGGTGCGGTCTCGGAGGCCTACTGTCCCGATGTGCAGTGCACGCCGTAAGCCGGGAGGAGGAAGACAGCAGCAACTCAGAGATTGGAACCGATGGCGAGAGGAAGGAGAAGTTCTGGTGCGTCTCTCTAAGAGGAGCGACCTTCCTTTTATAGGCACAAGAGAAGGAGGCGAGAGACTGCGTCGGGAGCTGAAGGGAATGCGGGAGATGAAACGAACAGACAGCAGCCGAAAGGTGCAGCGTTCGTATTCAATATCCAGTACAGCAAAAACTTTCCAGCTCCCCAGTGACCTTTCGTATACCCGTAGTGCGTGGCAAAAATTTAGATATCGGCTCGGCTCATTCCCGCAACCCGCGGCGCGGCACGTCGTGATGAGGCGTGGCGTGGCGAGGCGGGCGGCGGAGGAGGAGCGAGCATGGATATCCCTCTTGTTCTCATGCTCGTACAAGTGGGGAAAGAACCTCCCTTATAAGGAGGTCCAACTCCCACTAAACTAGCAATGTGGGACTAAACTTTAGTAGTATCCCTTGCCTTGCACAAATGGGCTAAGTGGGCTTCTAGGATTTATTAGGAATTTCGGAAATAGTTATTGGGCTGCCCAAAATAGACTAAATTTCAGCAATCCCCCACCAGATCCCAGAGGCACACAGAAATTTGCCTTTGGTTCCAAAACACTATTTTATATACCGGTACTGTAGTGGAGACTGTTAAGTTGAACTTCCACCTAGAACTCTATGCTACGCTAGTAAGAAACTTGAACAGTGGACTGGGCCTTGAACTGCAAGTTTTCTGCGAATCTAGCTTCACATAAAGCCTTGACCGATACGTGGCTACCGTGGGTCTTCCCCGCGGGTGGAGTTTATGCGTCATACTCTATGACCTTTCATGAGTTTACTAGAGAGAGCCCTACTCCCATAGATTGCGACGTTTGACAATCAGACTCATATAGATGTGTTCTTCAAAAGATATTCTGCAGGATAACATCTCTTCTTAAATAAGCCACTTAGAACACATTAAGATATACATCAACTTGCCATGCAGATTAGGAGAGTATTGCATTTTCATGGAGTGGTATTGTGAATAGTAAGGATAATCTCCTCTCAGTTGACCAACAGCTTGTCTTCCACATCTAATTCACGGGATCTCCGATCACAAAGAATAGGTTACTACTATGAACAACTCATATTGTGGGTCTCATACCCATCTCTCTCGATGCATTATCTATCACATTACGTGATAGACCCTTAGTAAAAGGATCAGCCAGATTTTTAGACGTTTGGATATAATCCAATGTAATAACTCCGGAGTTTTTCATTTTTCTGACAAACTTTAACCTTCTCTGAACGTGTCTTCATGACTTCATGTTGTCCTTTGAGCTGCTCATTTTCGTGATCACTGTTTGATTGTCGTAGTTTATAAGGACACCCGGGACAGGTTTCTCAACAACCGGCAAGTCATTCAAGAGCCGATGAAGCCAATCTGCTTCGACCGTAGTTGTATCTAGTGTTGTGAGTTCTGCTTCCATTGTTGACCTCGTTAAGATGGTCTGCTTGCAAGACTTCCAAGAAACAGCGCCACCTTCATGAGTGAATACATAACCGCTCGTGGCCTTTATATCATTAGCATCTGAGATCCAGTTTGAGTCACTATACCCTTCAAGCACCTTTGGGTGCCCAGTGTAGTGAATTCCATAATTCGCAGTGCCTTTCAAATAACGCAAAACTCTTTCTAGAGCTTTCCAATGCACATCTCTTGGTTTTGAGACAAACCAACTCAGTTTGCTAACAGCAAAAAAGATGTCAGGTCTTGTAGCACTGGCTAAGTACATAAGCGAGCCAATAATCTGAGAATACTTTGATTGGTCTCTAGCAATTCTTTGATTCTTTCGAAGTAACACACTTGCATCATAAGGTGTTGGAGAGGGCTTGCAGTCACTATAGCCAAAGCGACTCAAGATCTTTTCCGCACAGTGAGATTGAAGCAATGTAATCCCACCATCATCGGCTCTCAACAACTTAATGTTCAGAATGACATCAGCCACTCCTAAATCCTTCATCTCAAAACAGTGAGATAGGAAATTCTTGACCTCCTTAATAACATTCAGATTTTTTCCAAAAATCAGTATGTCGTCAACATACAAGCAAAGGATAACTCCCTCGCCCCCACCATGGCGATAGTACACACATTTGTCAGCTTCGTTTACAACAAAGCCTGCGGCTGTTAAAGTTCTTTCAAACTTCTCATGCCACTGTTTAGGTGCTTGCTTGAGTCCATACAAAGACTTCAGCAACTTGCACACTTTTCCTTCCTGGCCATCTAGTACAAACCCATTTGGTTGTTCCATATAGATTTCCTCGTCCAACTCTCCATTTAGGAAAGCAATCTTAACATCCATTTGATGAACAAGAAGACCATGTGAGGCAGCTAGTGGAAGTAGAACTCGAATAGTGGTCAGTCGAGCCACAGGTGAGTAAGTATCAAAGAAGTCTTCACCTTCCTTTTGGGTATATCCCTTAGCCACGAGTCGAGCCTTGTACTTTTCAATAGTACCATCAGGCCTAAGCTTCTTCTTGAATACCCATTTGCATCCTATAGGTTTGCACCCATAAGGACGTTCAGTTATCTCCCAAGTTTCATTCGCTAAGATAGAATCCACCTCGCTACGAACCGCTTCCTTCCCGTAGTCAGCATCTTCAGATGCATAAGCCTCTGAAATAAAACTGGGAGTGTCATCTATGAGATACACAAGAAAATCATCACCAAAGGACTTTGCAGTCCTCTGTCTCTTGCTCCTAGTAGGAACTTCATTGTTTTCCTCCACAGGACTTTCAAAGTGTTCTATCAAAATGGCAGGTTTGGTAATTGTAACTAGTTCCTGATTCGATGAACTAGGCATCTCCTGATTAGATGAGGTAGCCATATCCTTCATGGGAAAAATATCTTCAAAGAAAGTCGCATCATTCGACTCCATGATCGTACCGACATGCATGTCAGGTACCTCAGATTTTACAACCAAGAATCTATATCCAATGCTATGAAAAGCATATCCCAGGAAAACACAATCCACAGTCTTTGGTCCAAGCTTTCGCTTCTTTGGAATTGGAACATTGACTTTCGCCAAACAACCCCATGTTCGTAGATAAGAGAGTTTTAACCTTTTCTTCTCCCATTCCTCGAATGGAGTTATCTCTTTGTTCTTTGTGGGAACTCGGTTTAGGACATGACATGCTGTCAATATCGCCTCCCCCCACCATGCCTTGGAGAGACCCGATGTGTCTAACATGGCGTTAACCAAATCAGTTAGAGTACAGTTCTTTCTTTCGGCTACCCCATTTGACTGAGGTGAATAGGGAGGTGTCCTCTCATGGATTATACCATGTTCTGCACAAAAAGCATCAAATTCATTGGGAAAATACTCTCCACCACGGTCGGACCTAAGCCTCTTGATTTTCTGATCAAGTTGGTTTTCCACTTCAGCTTTATAGATCTTGAAAAAGTTCAAAGCTTCATCCTTAGATTTCAGAAGATACACACGGCAGTATCTAGTGGAGTCGTCAATTAACGTCATGAAATATTTCTTTCCACCTTTTGTCAAAACGCCATTCATTTCACAAAGATCTGAATGTATGAGTTCTAGTGGTGCAAGATTTCTCGTTTCCGCAGTCGTGTGAGACTTACGAGGTTGCTTAGCTTGCACACACACTTGACACTTAGATCCCTTGACAGTGGTGAAACTAGGGATTAAGTTCGACTTTGCTAGTCGCGACATGCAACCAAAGTTAACATGACAAAGACATGAATGCCACACATTGGATTCACTATTGTTGCAAATATGATTAACAATTTTATTGCAAACGTCTGATAAGGATAAACGAAACAGACCTCCTGACTCATAGCCTTTACCAACAAAGGTTCCATATTTGGATATTACAAATTTATTCAACTCAAAGACAAGCTTGTAGCCATCTCTACACAGAAGGGATCCGCTAACAAGATTTTTATTGACGGAGGGGACATAATGCACGTTCTTCAGCTGCACGATCTTCCCCGAAGTAAACTTCAGATCGACCGTGCCAACACCACAAACAGAAGCACTTGAACCGTTGCCCATCAGCACGGTTGAAGTCCCTGCGGTCTGATAAGACAAAAACATGGAAATATCACCGCATACATGCACATTAGCACCCGTGTCAATCAACCAATCAGGAGAATGACATACTGAAAGAATAGTGGGAAATATACCATACCCAGCATCCTTCATGTCAGTGTCTCCAATGACAACATTAGCGGTCTTGCCGCCTTTCCCAGGATGACGCTTGTCATAGCGATTAGGGCAACTAGGAGCCCAATGATCAGGATCCCCACACACATGACAAGCACCTTTCTTCTTGTCATTCTTCTTCTTGAAGTTCGTGTGTTGCACAGCCTTGTTCTTCCCATCAAACTTTGCTTTACCATCAAACTTGCCCTTGTTCTTGAACTTGTGAGACTGGAAGTTCTTCTTCTGTACCAGATTGGCACTAGATCCTCCCTCAATACCTCGAACACGTGTGTCCTTTTCTCTCGCCTTTTATTCCACATCAAGAGTACCAATGAGATCCGGGACGGAAAACTCCTGCCTCTTATGCTTCAGCAAGATAGCAAAGTTCCTCCATGAAGGAGGAAGCTTAGTGATGATACCTCCGGCAACAAACTTGTCCGGTAGCATACAACTGAAGTGCTCAAGTTTTCTAGCAAATGACTGTATCTCATAAGCTTGCTCAACCACGGAGCGCCCTTCAGTCATCCTGTAATCATAGAATTGCTCCATGATGTACAGCTCAGTGCCAGCATCCGAGACCCCAAACTTGGCCTCGAGTGCATCCCACATATCTTTTTCATTATCAATTGACGCATAAGCATCAACTATGTTCTCACCAAGAACACTCAAGAGAGCAGCCTTAAACAGAGTATCCATTTTTTGAAAAGCTTGTGCCTATTGAGCATCAAGCTCTCCTTCGGGTTTGCCAAGAGTGGCGTCATAGCAACTCATGGTTTGAAACCATAAGACTGCTCTCACGCGCCACCTCTTATAGTGGATACCCTCAAACATAGGAGGTCTCATGGAAGCAGCAAAACCACTTGGGGTAAATTGCCTATGATAAGGTTTTTGGATTGTTGGAAATATGAGCAATTTACCAAATGATTTTATTAACAGAAATATTAGATAAATCATGACTAATATAGCCGCGATAAAGCAAGTCATGCAACTTGACGGAGAAAAAGTAAATAGCATTTGCATATATGAACTTGAACTGAACACATCTAGGACAGACACTATATCATGTTGCATATATGGAGTAGAACCTAACACATGTAGGGCAAGTACTAGTACGAGAAACTATGGCAGGACATCTGATAGAAAGAAGAAGAACACATACGGGACAGCAGCAGCAGAAGCACCGGACTTGGGGTCGACATCCTCTCCAGCCATGTCGTTGCTGAGGTAGTCGATGACGGGGAAGAAGTCGTCGTCGGGGAAGTAGTCGTCAGAGTCCATGATGAAGAAGCTAGTAGTCGCGCAGAGCGCTCCCCAAAAACCTTATCACCCTTCTCCCGTACAGGACTCAAAAGGTGCGGTCTCGGAGGCCTACTGTCCCAACGTGCGGTGCACGCCGCAAGCCGGGATGAGGAAGACAGCAGCAACTCAGAGATTGGAACCGGTGGCGAGAGGAAGGAGAAGTTCTGGTGCGTCTCTCTGAGAGGAGCGACCTCCCTTTTATAGGCACAAGAGAAGGAGGCGAGAGGCTGCGCCGGGAGCTGAAGGGAATGCGGGAGATGAAACGAATAGACAGCAGCCGAAAGGTGTAGCGTTCGTATTCAATATCCACTACAACAAAAACTTTCTAGCTCCCCAGTGACCTTTCGTATACCCGTAGTGCGTGGCAAAAATTTAAATATCGGCTCGGCTCATTCCCGCAACCCGCGGCGCGGCGCGTTACGTCGTGACGAGGCGTGGCGTGGCGAGGCGGGCGACGGAGGAGGAGCGAGCATGGATATCCCTCTTGTTCTCATGCTCGTATAAGTGGGGAAAGAACCTCCCTTATAAGGAGGTCCAACTCCCACTAAACTAGCAATGTGGGACTAAACTTTAGTAGTATCTCTTGCCTTGCACAAATGGGCTAAGTGGGTTTTTAGGATTTATTAGGAATTTCTGAAATAGTTATTGGGCTGCCCAAAATAGACTAAATTCCAGCACCGTAGCCATGCCCCGCAAGAACCCGTGCATCGTTGTCCGCCATGGCCGTTGCTCCTGCAGCCACCGTGTTTCTTCGCTCGGACCCGCGCGCCCCGCATGCTCCTGGAGCAACCAGGAGGCCAAAGCTGCCCCTAGCTGGCTCCCTTGCGAGCTGCAGCCCCGCGCCAACACACCTCCAAGCTCCGGCAGCTGGTTGGCTCGTCGCTGCCGCCATTACACGCCGCCCCAGCGCGTATCGCGACCACCACTAGATGCGCCGCATCGTGGGCTTTCCAACGCGCCCAGCCACGCGTCCAGCCGACGCCAGAGTTTGCCGGACGGGCATCGCCGTCGCGTCGGAGTAGCACCAGCAACTAATCACCGTTTAGGTGACGTGGCAGATTATATTAGCCACTAATCTTGTTGTTAGTTTAAACCTGTGTCACTGACTGCCCGACCCCACCACTTATTTACCCCTTTGACTAGATTAAACTTTGATAATTGTACAGTGGATGACATGTGGGCCCGATGCACTGTTTAACAGGATATGATTTGATTAAGCTACAACCACTGACCTGTGGGTCCCCCTTGACCCTGTTGACTAGTCCACTCTACTGTTGACTGCTGACTGAGCAGTTGACCTGGTCAATTGTCCCCACCTGTCAGCCTCATAGCCCTTTGCTGTGTACACTGTTCTGTGTACACATAGCAATTTCGCCTTTTATTTTGAATTAATAATAATTTCAGAATATTGTTTAAACTTCAAAAAAACATTTAAAATAATCCGTAACTCGGATGAAAAAAATTTCTATATGAAAGTTGCTCAGACCGACGAGACGAATCCGAATATGCAGCCCGTTCATCCGCCACACATCCCTAGCATAGCGAACATTGAACTTTTTCCCTCCGGATCGTTTGTCCGAAAATGCCTAACTCCGGGGAAACATTCGCGGATGTTCTCCCCCTTCGCCGGTATCGTGTAGCACCGCGTTAGATCACGTCTAGCTCTGCCTGTTGTTCTGTTGTGCCCCTGTTTACTCTGCATTTACTATTTCTTCCCCCTTTTCTCTCCGGTAGACCCCATGATCGATGCCGCCCCTGTGATCGACTTCGTCGCCAACACTTCTCCCTTTTCAGCAGAGCTTTCAGGCAAGCAAACCCCCCCTTGAGCATTCTGATATCGCCCATTTCTTTCCCTCTCATGCTTGCATTAGATCTGCTACTGCTTTATGTATGATCCTACTCTGATGCATAGCCTATTTTTGTTACCTGCTTTCATACCTTACCTGCTTATCCTAAACTGCTTAGTATAGGTTGGTTAGAGATCCATCAGTGACCCCACCTTGTCCTTGTTGCCCCTGCTTCATCATCAATGACTCGATCAACGTGATCGACGTCCAGGCCCCGACACCGCACATCACCCCCCCTAGTTGTACGACTCTGCAGAGTTACCATCGAGTGTCGAGGGTGGAACCTCTTACATCACTCCTGATGAGATCTCTGTAGTGTAGCTATACGGTCGAGGTCATCGAGGGTGATTTCCTCCTTAACCACTCCTGTTACGGTTCTGTCGTGCAACCCCTCAAGTGTGAACTTCGAGGGTGGATCCTCTTACGTTCACCTTGATGATAGCATCGAGTGGAATTCACCGGTGATTCCTCGGGTTTTCCCCTTGGTGTTAGACACACAGTTACCATGGTTACTATGACTTTACACTGAATCATGTTACTAAGGACGGGTCGGCCCCGAGGGGTACTCGCGCGAGCTTAATAGCGAGTGATGTGGAGTCGGGTTAACCTGGAAGGTGCCTGCGAGATACTTACGAGGCGTGGCCGGGCATTCTTAGCCCTTACCGCAAGTACTTGAGACGGGGAGACGGGGTCACATCGATCGTGAGTCTCTGCTCGTTACCGCATGCTCCTAATCCACTACGATTTGAATATTTGATCCGAGGGGCCTCTGGCCTGATAGCACTAACCATCACGTGGGCATAGTATGGGCGTTCTGCGTCGTATACATTAGCTGAAACTTAATAGACGCCAGCGACTGAGCGGCGCGCGCCGGGTTGGACTGCATAAGCTCCTGCCTTGTTGAAGGAGGTAGTTAGGTCTGCTCACCGGCCACCCACGCAACGTGCAGGAGTTCCTGGGGCGATGGCCCATGACCCCTGGGGGCATAGGTTTAGTCCGGCGTGCTGGCCTCTCTATTAAGCCTAGGTCGGGTTGCGGCGTATTGTTTGGCCGATGCCGGGCATGACCCAGGAAAGTGTGTCCGACCGGAGTTAATCGAGCGTGGTGGGTAAGTTGGTGCACCCCTGCATGGAAGAAAACATCTATCGATAGCCTGTCCTACGGTAACGAACACTTGGAGTTGTATCCCGATCGATACAACTAGAACTGGATACTTGTGATGAGAAATGGATTGTGATGAGAAATAGATAGTATGGCTCTGGGATTGCTTTCTTGCAGGGAGTCGAGAAAGGATCTCTGGTCGAGGTTGATAACACTACTACTACTTTACATTATGTTGATCTATACCCTTCTAAATGCTGCAAGATGCTTGAAGATACTTGAAGATGCTAGTCTTCGATAGGCTAGGATTTCCCCTTCTTTCTGGCATTCTGCAGTTTAGTCCACAGATACAACCCATTTCCTTTGATGCAGATGCATACTTAGATTAGATCTGATGTAAGTCTTGCGAGTACTTGGGATGAGTACTCACGGCTGCTTTGTTACCTCTTTTCCTCCATACCCGATTGTTGCGACCAGATGACGGATTTCAGGAGCCAGACGACACCACTAATGACTACTGCTACCCCGAGGGTGCCTACTACTACGTGACGGCCGCTGACGACTTGGAGTAGTTAGGAGGCTCCCAAGCAGGAGGCCTTGCCTTTTTGATCGTTGTTACTTTTGTGCTAGCCTTCTTAAGGCAAACTTGTTTAACTTATGTCTGTACTCAGATATTGTTGCTTTCGCTGACCCTTGTGTATTCGAGCTTATGCACTTGATCGTATTAGCTTGTATTATTTTAATTTGTGTCTAGAGTTGTATTGTGATATCTTCCCGTGAGTCCTTGATCTTGATCGTACACATTTACGTGTATGATTAGTGTACGGTCAAATCGAGGGCGTCACATATCTCAGCGTCAACGAGTGACTGCCGACTTTATGTTTAATTTGTTGTGTATGCATTATGGTTCTGATGAACTATTTTCTAATGGGGAGATGTTTCTAAATTTGAAGTACGAGATTTATCGGATCAGTTCCGTGGGGGCCTTCACGTTCCCGCAAAATCGTTTTGCAGTACCGAGTTTTAGCGGATCTACTAGGCTTTCTTTGCTTTCTCAGCAAAACCTTTAGTGAAACTCCTCACAAAGTGAACTTGCCATTTTGGCCGAATAGTGCGGAAAATCCTCACAATATTTTCTATATTGATTAATTTTTTTTTACAAGGATGGATAAGAATCTGCAAATAAGACAACTGCTTAAAAACAAGAAAAAATATTGATTGTCAAGCCAGTCACTGAATTGTGTTTCTTACTCCCTCCGTTCCAAAATAGATGACTCTAGTTCTTAGGCTCAATCTGTGAAACAGGGAGGGGGGGGGGGGGGGGGGTCAAACATACACTGAAATAAACAAAACTTGGCGGTGCAAATTATAACCCGTCACAACGAATTCCCTAAAAAAAATGTCACAATGAAAAGCGCAGCTTAATCCTGTGGCCCACCATGGCCAACAAACATTTAGCTTGCTTCTGCCGCGGAACTGCAAGAAGTACGGCAAAGCAGAGTGCGGGGTTCAGGGTGTTAAATACACCAAAATATACCTCTGAGGAAACAATAGTCTTTTCCATTTCAAACATACAAACAAACGTCAAGCTGCAGTGAACAGGAGTACTAGCTAATTTTCTACACCACCTAAATTCGGGCTAAATAGCATTTCCTTGCAAGCTCATGGGCATTTTAGCAGTTACCGTTGCTGCAGAACAAAGCTCCTGGAGTTTTTGTACTAAGATGAGACAGAATTTGAGCACCATTTTTCAGAACAGTCAGTTGAACCATTCAAATATGCCTCAGGAACTTTTATCCTAAACACCGAGTAATGGTGATTCAAGCTTTTCTGCCCGTGCAATCTGTAGACACTGCCCAGTGCTCCAGTAATGGGATTAGGGAAAGCATAGAAGACGCGCTTGAACCTTTGATGTACAAGCGCCATAGCACACCTTCAAACAAAGAAACAAACAAACATGTCAGCAAAAGCAAACTGATCAGTAAGCAACAACTAAAAATAATGTCATACTCTGATAGTAGTGAACATACATCGTGCATGGTTCCCAAACAAGGTAGATGTCAAATCCTGTGCAAAGATATGGTCTGTTTCTTTCATGCAAGTCCCTGCTGCATGCTGGATGTGCAGATTGATCTTCACCCTGAAGTTCAAACTTGAACTTGTTAGCAAAACAGGATAGAATAAATATGTACCAACTTCAGTCTTCTGCTACAGCACTGATAGAGTTATTAAAGGAGAGTGGCAACAATAGATGGTAGACAATATAAGTAACAAGGCTCACATTTGTAACTATCTTTAGCCGCTTTGCTGGTTCATCATCAGAACAATTCTCTACATCACCATTTAATTTTGGCTCGGTTGTTGAAGAAGTTGAAGAAGGGAACATCCTTCTATCCCTCTCGGCGGCATTTTCAATGGCAACAACTGCAGCATGCCACAGAGGATGCCAGAGAAAACCACCTTCAGATGGCAGTGTCTTCTGCTCCGTACACCTTTGTTTCATCCATCCGAAAGGGTTTATACATAAGACCTCCCTGTCCAAGCCATTGCAAAAACGAGAACTCGATGGCAACGAAGTGTCGGCTTTATCCTCAATTGCTTCAGGGAATGAGCTAGCATTACCTGCTTCTACTATTGCACATTTGTTCCCATTTAGACAAGTATCACGCTGGTGTGTTTGGTCTGTAGCCTTTGAAATTACTTGCATGCTTGATGGATCAACAATAATGGCAGCATTGCCCACCTGGTAAAAGCTCACCCATGCAGAAATTAACCAAAAACGTTGATCCACGCCACCCAACCAGCAATTTAAAATCACATCATGCAAAAAGGAAAACCCCCACAGATGTGGTGCCCTTGCCAACAGTTCATATTATAGGAAACATATATCTGGATATAGCACTAACAGACAGGATTTAACTTAATCTCACACAAAGTATGTCCGTCACTACTTGTCTATCTGTCCTAGAACAATTTTATCTTGCAGTTCCTTAAACCAGTTGGTTCGCAGAGAGAAAATCACAAGACTGCAATTAGGGTTATCGGTAGCTGGTGTTTTTAATAATACTAGTAAATATGAAATAAATTATTACAGTATGGGGGGAAACCTGCAAGAATTGGTGAGAATGTTCCAACAGCGTAATTTGCGGGTTTACAGTTAAATTAGCTGGTTTTCAACACAAGGGATAGGTGTCTCACGCTACAAGTGGTAGAAAATAGGCTACTACCAGTCTTTTCAACCTTGATTTAAACTCTTGTTATCAGTCATATAGTGAAGAAACTGTGGACTGTGGTGATCAATGGTATTAGGCAAACGATCTGTTTGTCTGTGACACTGAAAATTGGACTGGCAGATTGTTGCAAGACATTAACTTGAAATAATAATTTTGTATTCAGAGGCTTAGAAAATGAATTTTAATTCTTGAAAAAAGACATGTTTTTTTATTTGTCCAACTATCCAAATGAATAATCTTGTATTCAAAGGCTGGATAATTTTAAATTCTTGAAAAGTGGATTTAGTAAATTTTTGTCCAACTATCCAAATGCTACTTTTCCATATAAAAGATTCAAATTCATATCACAAGATTATATCCATGTATAAGATGGCAAAATCAAACAGGAAGATCATTCGGATCTAAGTTTATACTGTACACGAATGTTTAAAGTGGACAAACTATTTCCATTGCATAAAGTTCGTAGAGCAAAAATAGACAGTGAAGAAAAGCTACAAAAAAAAAACATTCTGACTCTCCCTAATTAGTTAGTGAAGTAACAAGACTGACTAGCATATGATAAAATCATGGAGGTGTACCTCTTACACGAGAATAATGTTTACAAAATAAATGGGAATGTAGGAAAATAACATAATAAACAGGGGAGTTCACCTGTGATAATTGCATAGCAGTCCTCATGCAATGAAATATTGATGGTAATTCCTCCTCTTTAAATCCAGATACACCATCAATGCTACAACATTAACAGAGAAGACCGTTGGAAAAGCTTACAATGACACAGCATACACACTTACACAGTATAAATAAGTTGCCAGAATTGCATACAGCAGCAATAAACTATATCTTAAATCCTATTTTTCTATTGGAAGTGTGTGTCAATGTAATGTCAGTGCCAGAAATTTACAAAAGGAAATAGTATTATTGATCATTTGACTATAAGGCAGCCTTACAATAACAATGCATACAAGCTGAAATTTGTCACCTGTGTTTTTGGCTACAACCTAAGCCATACATTTTATATTGACATTGCCAGACACAAGATCTAGATATTCCAACACAAAATCCAGTCAACTTTGTTTAAGCAAGGGTGAGCTGTATAAAGAAATAGATTTATAAGCATCTTTTTTTGGCAAAGCCATTCAGTAGCCGTACATAAGGATAGCACTTCCAAGAACCTAACAAGGTAAGGAAATCCTTGCACACATGACAGGCCAGGTTTGGCGCACGTGCTAATTAAGGTCAAATAGTTTCGTTCTCCATTTGAATATTCATAAACTCTTCTTATGAATTAATACATAGAAGAATTGCAGCAACCTTGAAAACATATTCACAAAAAATGGGAACCAACAACTTTAATTCTTGAGAACAAAAAGAAATACGTAATATGGTACATATTCACTGGACAGAACATACTCGTTAGGGGGGTGATAAGATGTTGGCCAAAGTTTGCACTGTTCCTCCCACTCCTCTTTCGACGTAGCAGAACAACTGGCAACCTGTTAAAGACTTTCCCCAATAGTCAACATTTTACAGGCTTGTACTGTAAATAGCTTCCTAAGTTTAAGTTTCTTCCTAGGCAGCTTTAAGTGATTTTTTGTTTATGCACAAAGAATGTTAACTATCTCCATTGAATATCAGTGCATTCTGAGAGATGGAATGTGTTGCTTTCAGATTGTTTATAATATCGGTGGTATTTGACATAGAGATGAAATCGGATATCACAATTTTCATCCACCATGAATGCATGCCAAAATTACAACAAGAGTAGAAAACAAGCAGGTGAAGCTTAATGTTGCCATTTTCACGTGCTTATCTTAATACAAGAAAATATTATATGAGAAGGCTATAACCTTTAGCTATAACTATCATGCCGAAGCGGTGTTTTTAACATTGCTCCAATGCCCAGTCTATGAATTGCTCCAATGCCCAACAAAATGAACTGATTTGAGTTAATTTCTCCAAGGATAACATGAGCACTCACTTTTGCAATGAAAGGACTCAAATGGTAGTTGTCCACTATCTTTTGGACTTCTTCAGGAAAACCTTCACTACAATTGTCAGGCCCATTGGAAAGGCATAAGATGATTGATAACTCAGAATTTTCTGTCCAAAAAAAAACATGATAAAACTTAGAATGGGGGCAGAGAAGTGTTCCACTATAATTGCTGGTCACATGGTAGATTCAGTTTAAAATACTGCAAGATGCTGAGTTTTACTTCCAGTCTACGAATTGTTCTGTTAGCATTAACTGATCATTATGAGCTCAGACATATTCAGTGGTTCAGCAGCAGAAAGCTATGGTATTCCTTCTCGTGTAATCATATGAAATTATTGTGTGCATCGCACTCAGAAGGCAAACATAAAGTATTTGAGAATAGATAACGATGCATATACCGCCACACACAACACGCCGACGCACCCGCTTGACATGCCGTAGATTCTCTAATGGGCAGACTTGATTCAATTGCCTGAAACAACGGTCACACCAATAAATCACCGTGTCAAGTGTTTTGAAAATAATAATATGTAAAGTTTGTAAAAAACGACCAAGCAAGTAACTGCATATTGTTAATTTAGTACCAAATCTCGAAATAAAAGACTAAAATGTCAGTTAGCATACTAAGACCATTCAGACAATAGAAATTAAGCATGCAATCACAAAAAAAAACAGTTTCCTATAAAAAAGGATTAAAAGCCTTTAATTTTGCTTTAGTGTTAGTGCAAATTTGTTTTTCGCACAAAACTAAAAACGTAGAGTTGCAGTTCTCAGGGTAATCCACAGCTCCACTTTTATGTAATTATTCACCACTTAACCAATACGATTATTTTATTAACCTCTATAGATTTTTCATATTATTTAATTAACTTCTGTCAATTTATATCCACAAGTCAAGGTTTCGAAACTAGAATCCGGAAGGTTATTGAACTGTATGAATTGAAGTAGATAGACTCCAGATGTATGCCGTGATGTACCATATGCAAGAAAAAAAATCCTACTCAACAGAGTTGAGATCTAAGAACAAACATCGGTGCAGTTCCAGGTACATCATACTCAAGCTAAAGCAACCCTCAAACCTGCATATGATCTTTTCACCTATTTGTTCAAAGAACAAGGATTTGCGCTACTTTCAACCTCAAACCATGTTAACTATAGTTCAGCATTCCTAACAGTACTAAAATGTACCATTTGAGTAAAACAACTTAGAGAAGTTATTATTACCTGATGAGAGCATTTGTTACCTTGGGCACAATGTTCGCTGCCACCACATCAACTATTGAGAAAAAGAAGACAAAAAGAATCAATGAAACCACAATAACAACAAAATTGACAAGAGCACTTGAAGGAGATTAGGAGATACCCGTGGAATGTTGGAGGGGAGTTGGATTGCCAGGGACCTCGGTAAGCTCCCACGCCATGGTGACCTATTCAAAGTTGAAGTTGAGAAACATACAACTCATGATTTTGTAAGGCAAATAAACTGATTAAGCTTAGTTTGCAAGTTGTAGCAACAGAACAAAAAAAAGGGCAGCCCGGTGCAGGTAGCTCCCGCTTTGCGCAGGGTCCGGGGAAGGGTCCGACCACTTTGGGTCTATTGTACGCAGCCTTTCCCTACATTTCAGTAAGAGGCTGTTAAGCAACAGAACAAAGTGGACAAGAAATGGGTAAAAAACAAGAAAAGCTACTCCCTCCAGGGATGGCAGAGGTCGATCGGGAGGTAGTGGCAGTGGTTCCTGGGGTGGCAGAGGCAGAACCGGCGGTGGCGCCACCACCGGAGACGAAGAAGATGGCGGACTGCCTGTTCTGACAGTGTTGAGGGCTGTCAGAAGGGAGTTCCCATGCTGCCAACCATGGACCAGCAACCAACGCGTCCACGAAAAACCCAGATGTCACTGCATACCAGGAAGGAAAGCTGATTGTTTCTATCTAACGGGGCATTCACTAAACTAGTAGAAGCTTGCAATTTGACGATGCCCTGCATTCAGGCTCTATTTGGATACACGAATGGGATTGAGTTCGGAATCATAGGGTAATTTCCAATACGTCATGAAATGGACATGAGCTATGATTCAAATTCTGTTGTGTGGTTGCTGTTGGAGTTGCATCGTGGAATCTAGTCAACTTGTGAATTCCAATTCCTGTTGGGATGCACTCGTTGAGTCATTGCTTTTGACAATGTGGCCATAACTGAGAGAACATTGTTACGTCGCGTGTACTTAAACCGTGACCATGTTTAGTTTAACGAAAATTGATCTTTGGATGCACGTTACCTCAGCCTTGATCCGATCTGCTCCCAAAACTTTGTCTACAGCTCCAAACTGACCTGCAAGGGGAAAGACAGGGTCAGATTCTGTGCAGCCAATAAGGGAGTCGGGGTTGGAGATATTGCTCGATTTATTTATAGGCTTTCGTTAGAGAACAAAGCTAGCTCTGGAGGAAACGTACTACAGGAGGGGGGGAGGGTAAAGGAGCTGCTGCTCAAGGGAGCGGAGAAGCGCTGCGCCTTCACAGGAAGAAAGCTCGAGGGGCTGAGGGAACTCACCTGCGACGCTGCCTTGCAGTTGCTGACTTTGCAGTCGTGGCTGGTCAGACCGGGATGCAGCCGTGCAGGCCTAGTCGCCGGAGGGCAGCTTGGGGGTGCCGGCTTGGCGCAAGCTGATGTTCGTTGGTCTAGTCGCCGGCGGCTTGAGGAGCGAGCGCCGGCGTTTGCGGAGGCGGCGCAAGGGTGAGGGCGTGCGTGCAGGTGCTACCTGCTGTTCGCTGCTGGGCTTGAGCTTAGGCCCGGAGACGCGGGCCGTTAAGGCCAGAGGCCGCCCAAACAGGCTGAACCGCTATACGGACATTGGAGCTCGTGATAAAAGCAAACTTTTTTTGAAATTTACGAACATTTTTTTTGAAATTGACGAACATTTTTCAAAAAACAAAAACGTTTTTTGAAAAAAAAGTAAAAGAAAAATAAAAAAGAAAAAAAGAAAAAAGAAAAAAGAAAAAAGAAAAAAGGAGAGGAAGAAAAAAACATGAAAAAAGAAAAAAGAAAAAACGAAAAGAAAACAGAAAAAGAAGAAATAAAAAGGAAAATAGAAAACCAGCTTAAGTAACCTTCTAGAAGTTCCCAAAACCGATAAAAACGGCTGGGAAACTTTTCCTAAAACCGAAACTGCCTACAGTGCGAGATAGGCCGGCCCAGTTGTCGGCGTTCTGGGAACGGGGGGTCCCCAAACTTGCCTGCCTGCGACCCGCGGCGTGGCCAAGCAGCAGGCCGTACGACCCATCTTCACCAACAAGGCATCCAAGACCCTCGCGAGGGGTCAAGCCTCGCGAGGCGGACGACGCAAGATCTTCTCTGGAGTGGCCTAGCTAGGCAGGCTCACGAGGAGCGAAGATATCAAGGCGAGGCGATCCTCACGAGGCTCTCGTGACGTGAGCCATGACGATCGACACCAGGCGAACGCCAGCGCGCGCAGCGTCCTTATTTCCCATTTGGTGCAAAAGAGGCAAGCGCAACCGCGGAGTACCGAGGCCTCAGGCAAAGGTTGCCATTTCGGTGTAACGAGACCAAGACCAGGCGGACGGCAAGGCGGAGGTCATCATGGAGCCCAAGACGGCGTCATCCCTGAGCCTTTCACAAGCGAAGACTACTTTCGCCAGGATGGCTCGTACTAGCTGTCCCCCCTTCAAATTAGCCCGCCATTGTTGGCTTCCCCCTGCTCAATATTTGGAAAGAGGGCCAGGGCCTCTATAAATAGGACTAGCCACCATAGTAGAAAAGGGGGGAGATATCATCAGACCCAGGGATACACACAAGTCCGAAAGCACAAGAACACCTCAACCTTAGGAGGCTGTTCTTCCTCTTGTATTGTTCATCATCAGCCCAAGAGGCAATCCACCACCACCACACCGGAGTAGGGTATTACACCACAACGGCGGCCCGAACCAGTATAAACCCCATGTCTTTCTATGTTGCGAGTTCGTCGAGTTCGTCCGCGAGGTCTTAGCAAGTTAGAGCGTAGATCGGCAGGAGGGAGAGACTTCGCGCGCACCCCAGTGTTCGAACCTTAAGGGTTTGCCGGAACCCCACATCCGACATTTGGCGCGCCAGGTAGAGGTGTGCCGGGGCTTCTCTCCACCAACCAGCGCCCCGCACCGCCGCACTACGCTCCCATGGCGGGTGCCCCGCCACCAACCTCTGCGGCCAACACCAGCAGTAGGGAGTCTGGGTACCGAGCCCTGGCCCCCGCTCTGCGGCAAGTGCAGTGGCCGGCCAAGTTCAGGCCGGAGATGCCGCCGCGTTACAATGGCGCGACAGACTCCGCGCTGTTCCTGCTAGCATACGAGGAGGCCGTCCTTGAAGCCGGAGGCGACGACAAGATCATGGCAAACTTGTTCCCCCTAGCGCTCGCCGGCGAGCCGGGCGCCTGGCTGCTCAACCTCCCGGGATCCACAGTGACGTCCTAGGGGGAACTTCGCGACCTCTTCACTGTGCGCTACGCGGCGCCGTCACACCACGCAGTCGCGGCACTGCTAGGTGGCTCTCAAGCACCTCCTTCAGATCGCCACGTCAAGCCTTTCTTCCTCAGATTGGGGCAGCCTGCAAGCGCCCGGGGGCTCCGCCGGGTTGGGCTGCACCGAACGCCGACCTCACCTTCGACTCAGAAGACCACCCCGGCTCCACTGCCGGCTCCAGGATGCTCCCGATGCTCTGCACGCCCACCATCTGCAACGTGGCCATCATCAAGACCCTCATCGACGGCGGCGCCGGCCTCAACTTGCTCTCCATGGAAGCCTTCAGCCTTCTTCATGTGCCGTTCGAGCGGCTCGGCCTCAACAAGCCCTTCACAGGAGTGGGTGGTGGAGCTGCTCACCCTCTGGGGCAGATCCGCCTCCCTGTCACCTTTGGCACGCGGGACAACTATCGCACCGAGCTGGTGGACTTTGACATCGCCCGCATCGGTCTCTCATACAACGCCATCCTCAGGTACCCGACTCTCGCTCAGTTCATGGCGGCGACTCACCCGGCCTACAACCTCATGAAGATGCCAGGGAGCAAGGGCGTCCTCACCATCAAGGGGGACACTAAGGAGGCCATGACGGCGCTCAGGCTCGCCTTCAAGACCGCAGCAGCGGCACAGCCAGTCGGCGCCGGTGCGCCCGAGGCCAGGGAGACCGCGCCCACCAAGAAGAGGCAGCTGTTCACCCAAGACAAGGCGGAGACCAAGCAGGTGCCGGTCAATGAGGACGGGTCTTCAGGAGCCACCTTCACCATAGGAACCGGCCTTGGCCCGGGATAAGAAGAAGCTTTGCTGAGGTTTTTGCGTGCGAACAAGGAGATATTCGTGTGGGAGCCCAATCAGCTGGTAGGGGTCCCAAGAGAGGTAATCCAGCATCATCTAAGGGTATGCCCAAACGTACGCCCTGTGAAGCAGCGAGCAAGACGGCAGTCCACTGAGAAGCAGGCCTTCATCGTCCAAGAGACACGCAAGGTGGAGGCGGCAGGTACCATCCAAGAAGTTTGATACCCCGAATGGCTGGCGAACCCCGTCGTAGTACCGAAGAAAGGTGGGAAGGAACGGATGTGCGTTGACTTCACCAACCTCAACAAAGCCTTCCCCCAAGATCCGTTCCCCCTTCCGCGCATCGATCAAATCGTCGACTCCATCGCCGAGTGCGATTTGTTATGTTTCCTGGATGCGTTCTCTGGATACCATCAGATCAAGATGGCGATGGAGGATGTGGAGAAGACGGCCTTCTTGACACCCTGTGGGGTGTACTGCTACACCTGCATGCCCTTCGGCCTTCGCAACGCGAGCGCAACCTTTCAGCGGCTGATGCACATCGCCTTGGGGCGGCAGCTCGGCAGGAACACAGAGGCCTACGTTGATGACATAGTGATCAAATCTCGCGAGGTGAGGACGTTGATTCAAGACTTGGAGGAGACCTTTGAGAGTTTGCGCCAGGTGAACTTGAGGCTTAACCCGGAGAAGTGCGTGTTTGGCGTTCCCTCTGGCAAGCTGCTGGGGTTTCTCGTATCCCATAGAGGGATCGAGGCGAACCCAGAGAAGATCAAGGCTATCGAAGACATGAGCCCACCACAGACCCTCAAGGAGATGCAAAAACTGGCAGGACGAGTGACCGCGCTAGGTTGTTTCATCTCTAAGCTAGGCGAGTGCGCCTTACCCTTCTTTAAGCTCATGAAGAAGAAAGGCCCCTTCGAGTGGACCCCGGAGACCGACCGGGCCTTCCAAGACCTCAAGAAATACCTCACCAGCCCCCCGATGATGGTGGCACCGCGGCCTCTCAAGCCTCTGGTACTCTACCTCGCCGCCACCCCGTACTCCGCCAGCACAGCGCTGGTGGCGGTTCGGGAGGAGCGCAGAGGCAAGGGTGTGCCGCGCCAAGCCAGAGCTGATGCAGCGCAGGGTCAGGAAGGCACACCAGAGCCATCAGTGGCGGAAGATCAAGCTCGGCAGGGTAATGTTGCGGAAGCTCCTGAGGATGGCCAAGACTCAGGAAACCCTCCACCTCAGGATACGCCACAATCTCCGCAAGACCCGAGCCTCAACAGTGTGCCAGTCCTCGTCGAGCACCCGGTATACTTCGTCAGCACCGTACTGCGGGACGCAAGGGCACGCTACCCCATGCCGCAAAAGCTCTTGCTCGCACTCTTGGTGGCCTCACGCAAGCTGTGACACTACTTCCAGGGGCACCCCATCAAGGTCGTCTCATCTTACCCATTGGAAAGGGTACTCAGGAGTCCAAACTCAGCCGGAAGGGTCGCCGAATGGAACATCGAGCTGCAAGCATTCCAGCTGGAGTTCAGCACCACCAGGGTCATCAAGGGAGCCGCGCTCGCCGATTTTGTGGCGGAATGGACAGATGCCCCGGCTCTTGAGGAAGAAGAAGATCGGTCCACCTCCCTAGGAAGTGAGGCACCAAATGGTTGGGTCATGTATTTTGATGGCGCCTTTGCGCACTAGGGCGCGGGGGCTGGAGCAGTGCTCATCTCGCCCACTCAGGACAAGCTTTACTACGCCGTGCAACTCTGCTTCCAGCACGGCGAGAAGGTCTCCAGCAATATCGCAGAATACAAAGGCCTCATAGCTGGCCTGAAGGCTGCGGCGGCTTTGGGGGTGAGGCGCCTTACCGTCAAGGGCGACTCGCAGCTCCTCGTCAACTTATCCAACAAAGTATACAAGGCAAAGGACGAGCACATGGAGGCCTACCTTGCGGAGGTGCGCAAGATGGAAAAGCAGTTCTTAGACTTGGAGCTGCAGCACGTGCCCCGGGGCACCAACAAGGAAGCCGACGACATCGCCAAGAGAGCATCCAAGCGGCAACCGCAAGAGCCCGGCGTCTTTGAAGAGTGGCTCTTCAAGCCGTCAGCTACGCCACCTCTTTCAAGAACGACTCAGCCTCGGGAGGAGCTCCCACAGCCCCCGGCCACGGGAGCACCAGCTTGCGGCCCAACCTCAGGAGCTCAGCTACTCTTGGCACTCGAGCCCCAAGAGGAGTGCTGGACCAAAGAGTTCAAGGAGTACCTGATGCACGGGACACTGCCGGAGAAGGAAGAGAACGCGGAGCGCGTGGCCCGACAGGCCACGGCATACTGCATTCAAGACGACGAGTTATACAGGAAATGACCGAACGATGTCACGTTGCGCTGCATCTCCAGCGATCAAGGGAAGGAGCTACTGGCTGACATACACGGCGGGGACTGTGGACATCACTCATCATCGCGGACCCTCGTCGGCAAGGCCTTCCGCAGCAGATTCTATTGGCCCACATCACTCAACGATGCAGCCGAGCTGGTGAAACCCTATGAAGCTTGCGAATTCCACGCAAAGCAAATCCATTAGCCTGCTCAGGGCCTCCAAACCATCCCGCTCATGTGGCCGTTCATGGTCTGGGGGCTAGACATCCTAGGCCCGTTCCCACGAGCGCCAGGGGGCTACCATTATCTCTACGTCGCCATCGACAAGTTCACCAAATGGGCAGAAGTGGAAGCCGTCCGAACCATTCCAGCCGGCTCTGCAGTCAAGTTCATCAAGGGCCTCGTGAGCCGCTTAAGGGTCCCCAACCGTATCATCACAGATAATGGCTCACAGTTTACTAGTAACCTCTTTAAAACCTATTGTGCTAACCTTGGAACACAGATCTGCTGCTTCGGTGGCCCAGGAGCAATGGTCAGGCTGAGCGCGCCAACGCTAAGGTCCTGAGGGGCCTCAAGACCAGGACCTTCAAGAAGAAGCTGAAGGCATGCGACGGGGGCTGGCACGACGAGCTCCAGTTCGTGCTGTGGTCCATCCGCACCACCGCTACCAAGCCAACGGGCGAGAGTCCGTTCTTCCTCGTCTACGGAGCAGAAGTAGTCCTCCCACATGAGGTCAAGCATCACTCCGCGCGGGTTCTGGCGTTCGATGAAATGCAGCAGGACTCCATGCGGGGGATGGATCTCGTGCTGGGGGAGGAACGTCGCCGCGAAGCTGCATTAAGGGCGGCAAGGTACCAGCAAGCGCGTAACACCCTGGATGTAACTTTCCCTATTTGTACTCCAACTCTTGCCGTTTCTGGCGTTAAGTTATATTTATTTCCTCGGGTTCGGGTCTTTGTCTCCGTGTGTTGTTGTCGTTGTCATGCATCTCATATCATGCCATCATGTGCATTGCATTTTCATACGTGTTCGTCTCATGCATTCGAGCTTTTTCCCCGTTGTCCGTTTTGCATTCCGGCGCTTCGTTCTCCTCCGGTGGTCATTTCTAGCTTTCTTTCGTGTGTGGGGATTAAAAATTTCCGGATTGGACCGAGACTTGCCAAGCAGCCTTGGTTTACTACCGGCAGACTGCCTGTCAAGTTTCGTACCATTTGGACTTCGTTTGATACTCAACCCATCTAACTCTGCTCCATGTCCTAGAGCGTTCGATCACGATCGCGTGGCCGAAAACCGCACCTCATTTGGACTCTCCTAGCTCCCTCTAGGCCTATATATACACCCCTCCGTTTTCGGATCTTCTTCCTCCCCGAAACCCTAAAAACTGCACCTCCTTCCGACGAACACGTCCAATTCGGGCCGGACGTGTCCGCCACTGCCCGCCGCCGCCACATGTCGCTGCCCCATTGGCTGCGCCCGCCGTCCCCACCGCCGGCCCGCGGAGGCCCAGGTCGGGCCCTCCACCGCTCCCGCCCGGGCCGAGGCGCTCGCCCGCGCGCGCCGCCGTCTCCTTCCTCCCGCCGCCACCGAGCCGTCCGGCCACCGCCGCGCCGGAGTCTCGCCTCTGCCCGCCGGCCCTCGTCTCCGCCCGCCGCCCGGTGCCCCGGCGCCGCGCGCGACCCGAGCCGCCGCCGCCCCGGTCGCCGCCCCTCGCCGCCTCCTCCCTCACCGGCTGGCGTGCCACCCCTCGCCAAGTCCGGCGACGAGCTCCGGCAAGAACCCCAGTGATCCTCGTAATCCGTGCCCGGATCTCAGATCTGAAATCCTAAGCCTAGGTCGTTTTCTTTCACTAAGTCCCAGAATTCCTGATCCAAGTTGCTCTGTTTGAGGCCCCATAACTTTGCATCCGTAGCTCCGATTCATGCATATAGCATATCAAAGTGTTCACCTCAGAGAGTACATCATTTTATTCCAGTGCATCATTTTCATTTGAGTTCATCTTGATGCCCGAAATGCTATTAGAAGAGGGCTACTTGAGTTAATTGTCAGATCTGCTACTCCGTTTATCACTTTTGTCATTTTTGCCATGATTATTGTGTGCATGATATGCCCGTGAGTTCTACATGTGTTTTGTTAAGGGTTTTGTCATCTTTCCAGAGGTGCAACCCATGTATTTTTAGGATGTGTGTGGTGACTTGTGCAAGCTTGCAAAGTGGTGCACTTGCTAATTCTGTTTTCAGGGACTTAGTAATTTCACTAAGTCTTGGGATTGTTTAGTTCATGATGCCATATGTTCATGTTGTTTCCTAGTGATCCGTGCCTCTTTTGAGGATGATCAGTAAGGGAGTTTTGTTAATATTGTAGTTCTCTATCCATCCATGTCTTTGTTTGCATTTATGGAGCACCCTAGCTTGAGTCAACCGAGCTCTACTTTTGCTTCGTTGCGAATCTGGGCAGATCGTCAACTTGTTTGCGATTTTGCCGATGTTATTGTAGTTGATCCGTGCATGCTATGCTATTGCTCTTGCCATGTCTAGCTTGAATTTTGTGCCTTCTTGATGGGTGTATGCTTGCCTTGCCATGACTTGCACCGTAGTGAGTGCATCGAGCTTGTAAACATGCCTTCGTGAGTTATGTTTCAGCATGTCCCAGTTTTCACTAAGTCTGAAAACTGATTATGTTTTTGCTATGTTCGTGTGCTTGTTAGTATATTTTGTGATCCCTTTTGGCTCAAGGTCACTAAGGGACTTTTGTTAAGCTTGTTGAGTAGCTCCATGCCATGTCTTTCTTTGTCATGTTCAGGTCCTGTAGCATGTTGTTTTGTTGCTCCGAAGAGGGCTATATGATCTGAAATTCCAGACAAGTGTTGATTTCACTAAGTCTGAGATCTGTTTGCCATTTGCATTTTTGCCATGCTTGTTTGAAACTGTTAATGGATGATTTGGCCGTAGCTCAGTGCTAGACTTTTGTTAAGCATCTTGTGTGCATCCCTGCCATGTATTTTGTTGTCATGTTTGGGTGCTGTAGCATGTTCATTTCGTTGCATTTAGATGCCTACTTGCTGTAAATCGCAGACCGGTGTCATTTTTGAATCGCTTGCCATTTCCAAACCGTAACTCCGATTCCGGCGTTCTTTATATCGTTTTCAAGCGATTTCATCTCATCTTTTCAGTGGCACACTTGGATTTCCAAGTTGAGGCCAGGTTCATGCATTTCCTGTCATATCTTGCATTTTGCATCCCGCATCGCATCCCGCATAGCATATCATCTTTGCATTGTGTTGTTTGAGTTTGCACGTGGTTGATTGTATCCTTGTTGCTTGTTTGTCTTGTTTGGTTAGAGCCAGGAGACGAGTTTGCTAATGAGGAGCCCGTTGAGTTTGCTCTTAAGGATCCAGTCAACTCTGACAACTGTGCAGGCAAGATGATCATACCCTCGAAATCACTACTATCTTTGCTATGCTAGTTTGCTCGCTCTTTTGCTATGCCATTGCTACGATGCCTACCACTTGCTTGCAAGCCTCCCAAATTGCCATGTCAAACCTCTAACCCACCATTGTCCTAGCAAACCGTTGATTGGCTATGTTACTGCTTTGCTCAACCCCTCTTATAGCGTTGCTAGTTGCAGGTGAAGATTGGAGGCCGTTCCTTGTGGGAACATCTTTTATTTACTTGTTGGGATATCATTATATTGCCTTGTTATCTTAATGCGTCTATATACTTGGTAAAGGGTGGAAGGCTCGGCCTCTCGCCTAGTGTTTTGTTCCACTCTTGCCGCCCTAGTTTCCGTCATATCGGTGTTATGTTCCCGGATTTTGCGTTCCTTACGCCGTTGGGTTATAATGGGAACCCCTTGATGTTTCGCCTTAATTAAAGCTTTTCCAGCAATGCCCAACTTTGGTCTTACCATTTGCCACCTAGCCTCTTTTCCCCTTGGGTTTCCGGAGCCTGAGGGTCATCTTATTTTAAACCCCCCCGGGCCAGTGCTCCTCTGAGTGTTGGTCCAAATAGAGCCACTTGCAGCGCCACCTTGGGGCAACTTGAGGGTTGGTTTTAGTTGTACGTAGTGTTCATCTGAGTGTGCCCTGAGAAAGAGATATGTGCAGCTCCTATCGGGATTTGTCGGTACATTCGGGCGGTGTTGCTGGATTTGTTTTAACCTGTCGAAGTGTCTTGAATTACCGAGATACCGAGTCTGATCGGAACATCTTGGGAGGAGGTCTATTCCTTCATTGACCGTGAGAGCTTGTCATGGGCTAAGTTGGAACTCCCCTGCAGGGATTGAACTTCCGAAAGCCGTGCCTGAGGTTATGGGCAGATGGGAATTTGTTAATGTCCGGTTGTAGATAACTTGAACCTTAATTAATTAAAATGAATCAACTGAGTGTGTTACCGTGATGGCCCCTTCTCGGCGGAGTCCGGGAAGTGGACACGGTGTTGGAGTAATGTTTGCGCAGGTTGTTCTCTAGTTTCTCGCTCGCGCTTTGCCTCCTCTTCTCGCTCTCTTTTGCGAATAAGTTAGACACCATATATGCTAGTCGCTTGCTGCAGCTCCATATTTTTACCTTGCCATACCTATAAGCTTAAATAGTCTTGATCACGAGGGTGCGAGATTGCTGAGTCCCTGTGGCTCACAGATTACTATTACACCAGATGCAGGGCCTGATGATTCCGCTCCAGGAGACGCGTATGAGCTCAAGTGGGAGTTCGACAAAGACTCTCAATGTTACTATGTCTCCTTTCCCGATGATCAGTACTGGTGCCCAGTTGGGGGTGAACGGGACCGTTGTCGCATGTTGGGTTCTCTTTTATTTTGGCGCCGTAGTCGGGCCATGAGTGTTTGGATGATGTAATGTTATTTATGTACTTGATTGACGTGGCGAGTGTAAGCCAACTATGTTATCTCCCTTTTAATTGTCATATTACATGGGATGTTGTGAAGATTGCCTAACGTGCGACATATGCCTTCAATGCGATTATATCTCTAAGTCGTGCCTCGACACGTGGGAGCTATAGTCGCATCGAGGGTGTTATAAGTTGGTTATCAGAGCCTTCCCCGACCTTAGGAGCCCCATTGCTTGATCGTTTTTAGCGGCCGAGTTGTGTCTAGAAAAATGTTTTGAGTCATTTAGGAATTATATATCAGAGAGTTTAGGAATTCTTTTTACTTCCCAGTCTCCTCATCGCTCTGGTAAGGCATCCTGAAGTAGAGTTTTGACTCTTCTCTTCTCAAATTTTACTAAATTTTTTTAGGATCACGCGGGTATGTTGGAATCGTTCCGATGGTTTTATGATGAGAACATTGTCTTGGTGCCTCCTGTCAGGGGTTTAGTGGAAGTGTTCTGGGGAGTTGAGCTCTGAGGTGTTGTCATCATAATTTTATCGTTGCAGTTCTGGAATACGTGAGTTTAGTACGCCGACATCGAAAATCTCTTTTATGCAGTTCGTTGGTGAGATAACCTCGACGCCACCCAGTACTGGGGCGGGAGTTCGGGAGTATCGCCATAACTTGTATAACGGATGCTTTTTGAAGGTCGAGGTAGATGGTTTCCGAAGGTTTCTTGGTTATGTGTTGAAGGATGGATATAGCTGGATGTCGGATTTGCTAGTTTGGGTGAGATATTATGCTTCCCCTGTATCCCCAACACCTGATTGCATAACCGGAAAGGTTCGGGAGTTTCATAGGTGGGAATTCTAGTAGCTCTAGTTTTTCTTCCACGGATATTGGTTTGAGATTGGGATTTCTTACCGATTATTCGTTCTTGATCCGTACCTTGTTGATTTATTTCTCTACCTTAATTCTATGTGGCTTCTCAATTTATGGATATGTGACCATTTCAAGAGAAATGCATTCGTTCATTTTGTTCGGATGTGAAGACTATATGTTGCAATTTTCATTCCGTTGGATTCAGCTTCAATATTTGTCTGTCAATGTGCTAATGGTGGTCAACCTCTTCAGGATGGCTCCTCCAATGCGCACGACTCTGAATCCTGATCCGCCACCACCTCCACCTCCTCTGGAGGCGTGGCAAGCTGTGATGGCCGCAACCAATGCAAATACACAGTTGATCATGCAAATTCTCCAAGAGCGCAATCAAGGCAGTCAAGGGAATCAAGGCAGCAATCAGAGTCACTTTGCTACACTCAACCAGTTCCTTGCTAACGGGCCAAAGACTTTCAGCAATTGTGTTGAGGCAACCGATGCTGACAATTGGTTTGTGGATCTGTGCAAGCATTTCGAGTGCAGTAACGTCAGGCCTGAGGACTTTGTCAAGTTCGCTTCCTTCCAACTCAAAGATCAAGCTGCAGAATGGTTCCAGCAGTACAAGGATTCCAGAGGTGGACGTGTTATCACTTGGGATGATTTCCGTCAAGATTTCCAAGCTCATCATATTCCGCAGAGCGTGGTTGAAAGCAAGCGTGAGGAATTCCGCAATCTGAAGCAAGGCTCTTTGTCTGTCTATGACTACAACAAGTTGTTCCAGAAGCTCGCCCGCTTTGCCAAGCAGGACGTCCCTGATGAGAAGAGCATGATATACCAGTTCAGGGGTGGTCTCAGAGAAGATATCCAGCTCGCTCTTGTTCTCTTTGAGCCCTTGAGGTACGATGAGTTCTACAACATGGCACTGAAGCAAGAGGCTGCTCAGTTGAGGTGTGATGCTTCCAAGAAGCGAGTCAGAGATGTTACTCCTTCTTCCTCTACTCAAGTGGCCAAGCAGCAGAAGTTTTGGCTTCCTCCTCCGTTCCGTCCGCCATATCAGCAGAAGAGCAAAGGTGGAAGTGGTACTTCTCACCCACCCAACCCTGGCTTTCAGAACAAGACTTCGTCTCAAGCTCCAAGATCGAGTGCTCCGTATCACCATCCGCTTTTAGAGGTCACGTGCAACAAGTGCCAACAGAAGGGTTACTATGCCAACAAGTGTTTCAACCAGAGGCGTCTTCCTCCTCCTCCTCCTGTCAGATCGGCAAGTACAGCCGTGGTCAAGCATAACCCCAAGCACGCCAAGGTCAATTTGCTGAATGCAGCTCAGGCAGAGGACTCACCAGAAGTGATCATGGGTAACCTTCCTGTTAACAATGTTCCTGCAAAAGTTCTTTTTGACACTGGTGCATCGCTTTCTTTTATTTCAACTCCATTTGTGTCCAAGCATGATTTTGTGACCGAAAGGATTCCTGTTCTATTGAAGATTGTGTCTCCGGGCAAGGAAATGACTTCTAACAATTGCGTCCCGGATGTCTCTATCACGTTGGGCGATTACAAGTTTCTCTCTTCTCTGGTGGTTCTCGGCAACTCGGATATTGATCTTATTCTCGGAATGGATTGGCTTTCTAAGCACAAGGCACATCTTGATTGTGCAGCCAGGCAGATTCAATTGACTCATTCGTCTGAGGATGTAATTGTCTTTGCCGCTCGTGATGATACTATCCGTCTATTTTCTCTCAATGAGAAGGGTGAATTGGATGATATCTCTCAAATTCCAGTCATTTGCGAATATCAAGACGTCTTTCCAGAAGAGCTTCCAGGAATGCCTCCGCACCGGCCAGTTGAATTCGTTATTGATCTTGAGCCTGGCACGGAACCTGTGTGCAAACGTCCTTACAAGCTCGGACCTGAAGAGTTGAAGGAGCTGAAGAGGCAACTCGATATTCAAGAGAAAATGGGTCTCATCCGGCCTAGTTCTTCTCCGTGGGGTTGTGGTGTTCTTTTTGTGAAGAAGAAGGATGGAACAGACCGACTTTGTGTTGATTACCGTCCAGTGAACAAGAAGACCATCCAGAACAAATATCCACTTCCCAACATCAATGAGCTGTTCGAACAACTCAAAGGTGCCCAAGTATTCTCCAAGCTTGATCTCCGTATGGGTTATCACCAGATTCGCATTCGTGAAGAAAATATTCCCAAGACAGCATTCAGAACAAGCTTTGGTTCATATGAATACACTGTCATGTCTTTTGGCCTCGCCAACGCTCCTCCGACGTTCTCTCGCATGATGAACTTCATCTTCAACGCCTACACCAATGACTTCATTTTGGTCTATCTTGACGACATTCTGGTTTTCTTCAAGAACAAGGAAGATCATGCCAAGCATTTGCGTTTGGTTCTCGATAAGCTCAGGGAACATCAGTTCTACGCCAAGTTCTCCAAGTGTGAATTTTGGCTCGATGAGGTTCTTTATCTTGGTCATATCATCTCTGCCAAGGGCATTGCCGTGAATCCTGAGAAGGTGTCTGCAATTGTGAATTGGGAACCTCCTCAGAACGTGAAGCAACTCCGCAGTTTTCTCGGTCTCGCAAGCTATTGCCGAAGATTCGTTGAAAACTTTTCTAAGATCGCGAAGCCTCTCTCAAATCTTCTTCAGAAGCACGTCAAGTACATTTGGTCTCCGGAGTGTGATATTGCTTTCAACACTTTGAAAGAGAAATTGACCACTGCTCCAGTTCTGACTCCGCCTGATGAATCCAAGCCGTACGAGGTCTTTTGTGATGCCTCTCTCCAAGGTCTTGGCGCAGAAGCCTAATGAGAAGAACTACCCCACTCATGATCTCGAGTTGGCGGCAGTTGTGCATGCTCTTTTGACTTGGAGACATCTTCTATTGGGAAGAAAAGTGGACATTTTCACTGATCACAAGAGTCTCAAGTACATCTTCACTCAGCCTAATCTCAACCTCAGGCAAACTCGATGGGTCGAAATGATTCAAGAGTATAATTCGAGTATTGAGTATACTCCAGGCAAGGCCAATGTGATTGCTGACGCATTGAGCAGGAAAGCTTACTGCAACAGTCTGATTCTCAAGCCTTATCAACCCGAGCTTTGTGAAGCTTTCCGCAAACTTAATCTGAAGTTGTTCCTCAAGGTTTCCTCGCCAACCTTCTAGTCTCTCCTACCTTGGAAGACCAGATTCGCCAAGCTCAGCTTCTTGATGCTATGGTGAAAAAGGTGAAGATTGGGATTGCCAAGAGTCAGTCCAAGTACAAGTGCTACCGCCTTGATGACAAGGACACTCTCTTCTTTGAGGATCGTATTGTTGTACTCAAAGGTGACCTTCGTAAAGTGATCTTAAACGAGGCTCACAATTCTCTCCTCTCCATCCACCCTGGGAGCACGAAGATGTATCAGGACCTTAAGCAAGCTTATTGGTGGACTCAAATGAAGCGCGAGATCGCTCAATTCGTGAATGAATGTGATGTCTGCAGAAGAGTGAAGGCAGAACACCAAAGGCCAGCAGGTCTCCTCCAACCTCTTGCCATTCCAGAATGGAAGTTTGACCACATTGAGATGGACTTCGTGACTGGGTTTCCAAAGTCCAAGCGTGGCAATGATGCTATATTCGTTGTCATCGACAAACTCACCAAAGTGGCTCACTTTCTGCCTATCAAAGAGTCGATCACTGCAGCTCAATTGGCGGAACTCT
This sequence comes from Triticum aestivum, assembly GCF_018294505.1. Lineage (NCBI taxonomy): Eukaryota > Viridiplantae > Streptophyta > Magnoliopsida > Poales > Poaceae > Triticum > Triticum aestivum. The sequence goes on from NC_057806.1 coordinate 350,944,959, forward strand.
ATACCTCTCGTATTGTCTCTCTGCATGGTATTCCTTAAGTGATCTCTTCAGACCGTGGCAGCATCTTTACCTCGAAGTTTTGGGATTCTTTTCAGAAGGCCATGGGCACGAACATCCGCTTCAGCACAGCTTTCCATCCTCAAACAAACGGTCAAGTCGAGCGTGTCAACCAGATTCTTGAAGATATGCTCAGGTCTTGTGTGATCTCCTTCGGTATTGTAACACCCCGGATGTAACTTTCCCTATTTGTACTCCAACTCTTGCCGTTTCCGGCGTTAAGTTATATTTATTTCTCGAGTTCGGGTCTTTGTCTCCGTGTGTTGTTTTCGTTTTCATGCATCTCATATCACGTCATCATGTGCATTGCATTTGCATACGTGTTCATCTCATGCATTCGAGCATTTTCCCCGTTGTCCGTTTTGCATTCCGGCGCTTCGTTCTCCTCCGATGGTAATTTCTAGCTTTCTTTCGTGTGTGGGGATTAAACATTTCTGGATTGGACCGAGACTTGTCATGCGGCCTTGGTTTACTACCGGTAGACCGCCTGTCAAGTTTCGTATCAATTGGACTTCGTTTGATACTCCAACGGTTAACCGAGGGACCGAAAAGGCCTCGTGTGTGTTGCAGCCCAACACCCCTCCAATTTGGCCCAAAACCCACCAAACTCTGCTCCATGTCCTAGAGCGTCCGATCACGATCGCGTGGCCGAAAACCGCACCTCATTTGGACTCTCCTAGCTCCACTTATGCCTATAAATAGGACCCCCGTTTTTCGGATCTCCTACTACCTCCGAAACCCTAAAATTCATCTCCGCGCGGCCGGACGTGTCCACTCCGCCGCCGGACGTGTCCACCCCGCCGCCACATCGCTCCGACCAATCAGAGCGCACCACCTCAGCCCCGCCGCCGCGCCCGGCCAACCGCACGCCGCCACCTCAACCGCGCCACCGTTTCTCTCTCTCCGCGGCCCGCCCGGGCCCAGATCTGGCCCGCGG